>NC_056751.1:131061176-131182284 GCF_019279795.1 Protopterus annectens
TTCAGTTGTGAAATTCATTATGATGCCAGTGTATGTGTTATTGGGTGGAAAATTTATAAATTGTTGAGAAGGATAAATGATTACAAGGCAGTAGGTGTCATAGAAGGGCATGGGAGGGGAGCATACAGCAGGAAAAAGAGGAGAAAAATTAAACCTTTGTTTTTCCTGTCTGTTAATTTAGAGGAGTTATTTATTAAGCTTTACTCTGGACTTGGTTCATGCTGTTGAACTTCCTAGTTCTGGTATATCTGTTAAGATAAAAATTCATTTTCTTATGATTCCCTGTAAATTGAATAGGGAAATAATTTTGAGGAGTCATCTACTGTCTCTCCTCAGGTGACTGGCTATGAAACTGAGGAGAGTGTTTCTTGTGATGGTCCTTAGAGGAATTTTCATTTTCTGCATCCATTTCCAGAATGAATTGGTTGTTTCAGTGGGAGTGTAATATTCCATTGTATTTGTTTATTACAAGTGGAATTTCTAGAACCCACTTATCTTCTTCCATCGTTAGAGATTGTTTTTTTTTTTATTATAGCCTATAACTTGCCCCCCAAAAAGTAGCTTATAAAGGTTGCTCGTCATGCAACTTTTTACTTTCAAATCCTGTATCTGATCCTTAAGTGATTTCTCTTGTAAATCCCGCTGCTGCCAAAACATAAGGCAAATGCTAACCCAGCGCTCTCTCTGATAAAGAATGGAAAGCCTTTTACAGATATGGAGAAAAAGTGTATACTTCTGACACATATATTTAGAATACTTATTTGTCAGGCTTGTATGTTAAAAGTTTATGCTTATTTTATTTGAGAATATGAGAAACATTACTGCCACCTTTCACTCTGTTAAGGAAAATCCTGTATTAATAATCTTATTGCTTTTGTTTAAGTGACTAAATATTGGTTAAAGTGTGCTTATGATTCAGCTGATGCCACTTCCAGAGCAGCAGCTACAGGAGCTGTTATGAGAAGGTTTGCGTGGTTATATGGGCAACAATCTTTCTAAGGATGGTAAAGCTGAAACTGTGGACTCTTTTAGATAGAGAGGTTGTTTGGGACCATCTGCTGCTGAGTTCCAGAAAGTGTGATGAGAGAGAGGAAACTGATTTGGTGGTTACTCTTATTTTTCTGCCTTCCTTTTCTAAGTTTGTTGTGGACCTGCTTCTCCACTCTTTCATACAGAGTAAAATATGTCAGTGAAGCAGACATTCAGAAAAAAAAAGTAAGGGGACTCTGAAAAGAAGGGATGATCCCCCAGAAATGGACGGTCCAAGTCTGAATGACTGAAAAGTTTCAAGACAACATCCAAAAGTCTTGAATCCTCTCAAGATTATATCAGATGTTGTAAGTCTTCATTCATTCCTTACTGATAGGACTTGGGTTCCGTCCTCGGAACTGATACGGACGTTACCAAGCTCACGCCAGCCAAAAACTCTCAGCTAAGACCTACCCACAATGCCCCTCTCATAGTCTCTCCAGATCTCGTTTGCCACGCTCCTCGTCAGACGTGCCAAGTCTTCTCTTAAGCTGTGTAGTTGTTTTTTTTTTGTTCTTTTTAGTTTTTTTGAGTAATTACCTTCCCTTAGCCAAGTTTTTTCTTGTAAGGTTATTTCTTGTTTCTAAATTCTATATTTCCTGACTAAACTCTACCCACTACCTTGGTAGTTCTTTCATGCCAACCTTGATTATGACACAGGATCCTACCACTGTATCAGCATAGGCACCATCTCTGGCCACAGTGCCAATGTCTTACACTCCTCCACCAATATTGACACCTGCGGTTCTGAAGATTGAGCGCCTTGCCAAAATCAGGTACTCCTCTTCTTATGACCTCTTTTTGGGATAACAATTCAGTCCATGTATTGAGACCAGAATGTCCATTGGCAGCTTCCTTCAGGTCCACCAGGAGTCTTTCGGGAGGAGATGTAGTGAGGGTTGTGGATCAGCTTTTGGCAGCTAGAGGATTACCTACCCTGACTAGGTCTTACCTCCCTCTTGGAACGGAAGCTCTCATGGCTTATTCATCTGTCTATCCTTTTCCCAGATCTCTGAGACTTCGGTACCGATGTCCATCCCGGTGCATTCTGTCTCTGTTCTGACAGTGGAGGCTTCCCTGTCGACACCCATAACTCTTGGTGTCACGGCTACTTTGGAACTGGTGCACCTTCGGAGCAGTGATTGGGCTGTCGGCACCGTGGCACCTAATTTGGCGCTGATTTTTTTCTGTGGCGCTGTCTATGGCAACGGCTCTCCCGGCAGCTGCCGGTCCTCTTACAGCTCTTCAACTGGAGGTGGTCTCCTCGGGGTGAGGTGTGACCCTGGTTCCAAGGTTGTCTTCTGTTCCAGGCTCCCATCCCTTCTCGGGTGGGCTTGCTTTCCAGGTTATGGAGAGGGCTGTTGTTTCAACAGGCTCGCAGTTGACACCACTGGCATCAAAACCAGACCCCCCCCCCCCTCTAGCTTGCAGCTGTTTCAGAAGATCCCACTGGGGAGCCACCCCTGAAGAAACTTTGCAAGAGGAAGCATCTTGATTATCACTGAAGACATTCATTGCGATGAGGGAGAAGGATCATAGGTAGGTAATAGGCTGTCTGCCCGAAGGCATTTATAAGCCTAGCCAGAATGTGTTGGCATTCGCCGCCCCCTTAGATTAGTTCCCTGTGCCTCTGTCCAGCAGCCCCCAGAAGACATCTCATTTGGAGACATTCTCAAGATCCTCATGCAGAGGGGAGACTGGAAGCCCTGCAACCCTTCTTTGGAGTAATTGGTATTCTTGCAGGCTTTCCGTGCTCGGCCATCTACTTCCTGGGTGAACCCAACTGTGGATGAGATCATTCGACGTATTGTACAGCGTGTCTGGAAGGCCCCGGACAACATAGAACCTGTCCCATGGAGGCCAGATAAAATTTTGTCCACCCCGGAAGACCAGCCCAGTTGGTCCAGAAAACTGGTAGTCGATTCCATGGTCATGACGGTAGCCACCGAGAAGTAACTAGCAGAAGATCATTCCACTGTTCTTAGCCCGAACAGAGATTCTCTGTCTATGGACCGACTGGGGAACCGGACCTATGCTTCAGCGACCTTTGCCATCCGGTTGCTGAATTACCTGGCACGCTTTACTCGCCTAAAGAGGCTAATTTCTGCAATGTCTTCCTCTTTGGCAGAGGTACTGCCTGAGGGAGGTGCGTGATACTGTTGCCTCTCAGCTAGCTACCTTGGAATCTATCTCAAACTTGATTTCTCTCACTACCGAAGGGGCATCTCGAGCAGCTGCACCGGGCATCATTTTGAGACGACATGCTTGGATGCGTCTGTGTGACTTTGCGGACCCCTTTAAATCTTCCTTTGTCAGCGTGCCTGTTGACAAATCTTCCCTTTTTGGTCCCAAAGTAAGGGAAAGACACTTGCATAGTGAGAAGGATGAAAAGACATCATCTCCTGTGAGCATATGTTTTTCCACCCCCACCCCCACCCCCAGAGGTTGTACTCCAGGAGTCAGAGGGGAGGAAAATTCTGTTTCAAGAAGTCCCAAGAATCTTTTCGTGACACTGGTGATGAGCAATCCCCCCCAGGGCAGAGGGGGCAACTCTTTTGGATGACACCCCTTTCGGGGCAGAGGGGGTCCACGTAACCAGGGCACTAGAGATTCCTTCTTTGGCAGACCCTTCCAGTGCTCCTGACCAGCGGCCCGATTGCTTTCTTCTGGAAGCAGTCGAGGGTTGCTTTTCCCTGCACCTACGGGCCTGGCAACTCATAACGGATGTGTGGGTGCAGAGGATAATATCCAGAGGCAATCGTATCCCTTTCGACATGACCTGTGAAACGAATCCCCAACATCTCACCCGGTCAAAGGGAGGTCACAGCCTTAGAAATCGAAAAGCTGCTAAGAAAAAGTCATCCAACCAGTCCCACCAGACCAAAAAAGATCCGGCTTTCACACAAGGTTAGTTTTAGTGCCAAAAAAGACGGGACTGGAGACCAATCCTGGATCTCAGTTTACTAAACAAATTCATCAAAACTCAAAAATTCCAGATTGTCACGGTACAGTCTATTCTCCCCTTTGTGGGGAAGGACAACTGGATGTGTCTATAGACCTACACAACGCGTATTACCACATAAAGATGGACAAATGCTCCCGGAGTTTTCTCCGCTTCAGGCTGGGAGCCAATCATCAGTTCAGGGTACTGCCCTTTGTTCTCTCGACAGCTCCCAGTGTGTTCATCAAATGCATGGCAGTCGTAGTAGCTCATCTCCGACTACAAAGATTCCAGGTGTTTCCATATCTAGATGATTGGCTCCTTAACGCCACATCCAGGAATAGTCATTCTCAGTCTCTTACACTCAAGGCCTTGATCTTCGCCTAGGTATCATGATCAGCATGGAAAAATCTCACATGTCTCCATCAGGAGCACTGGAATTCATTGGAGCGATCTTTGACACAACTTCCTATCAAGCTTCCCTCCCTCCTCACAGGCTTTCAAAAATAAGAAACCAGATCCAAGTCCTCCTCCCGCAGACCTTTGTACTTGCACGCCTTGTACTATAACTGTTGGGCTCTATGGCAGCAACCATTACCTTGGTACCACTGGCGAGATTGCACACAAGACTATTGCAGTGGCTCCTTTCATCACAATGGTCGATCTTTACTCACCCACTCGACCACGATACACCTTACAAATCTTTGCAAGAATCAAATGCTTTGGTGGATGAAACCAGAATCAAATCTTTGGTGTTGACCGTTCTGTCTCCCCCAGCACAGGGGCACGGTGACCATGGATGCTTCCCTTTGGGGGGGGGGGGGCATTTCCAGGGGAAGACAGTCCAAGGCACCTGGTCCCCCATGAAGACCAATTTACACATAAATGTCCTGGAATTGAGGGCAGTTCTCTTAGTGATGCAAGTGTTCCACACATCCCTTCCTTTCGGGACCATTGCAATTCAGTCGGGCAACATGTCTGTCTGGTATATCAAAAAATAAGGTGGAACCAGGTCTAATCCTCTGTCTGGCAGCTGAGAATTTGGCATTGGGTGATGGCTTCCAACCACTTTCTCATAGCAATGCACATTCCTGGGAGTTACAATCTTATTGCGGACAGTCTGAGCAGGAACATTCTAATGCCTCAAGAGTGGTCCCTCAATCCTATAGTAGCGGATCAGATCGTCCGCTGTTGGGGCAGGCTTTGCTGCGACCTGTTTGCTTCTCCCCTAAACAACAAATGCAGAAGCTATTTTGTCCTCATCCCCCCTCAGGGGGAGTCAATGAGAGATGCTCTGATGCAGTATTGGCCCCTGGGTCTGCTGTATGCCTTTCCCCCGTTTTCCCTTATCCTGAAATTCCTCCAGAAAGCTCAAAGGTTGAGAAGCAAAGTGATCCTCATTGCCCCTTATTGGCCCCGTCAAGTCTGGTTCCCTTTCTCCTATGGCCTCACCTGATTCACAGCCCGTGGTTCCTGGATCAGTCCCAAAGTCTGTTGTCTCATCCTCAGGGACTGATTCACCCCAATCTCCACAGCCTCAAGCTCACAGCTTGATTTCTCCACTTCTGATGTTTACCAGGCTACCTGAAAGTTCATCCGCTGTTCACGAGATTGTTCTGGCTTCACACAAACCTTCCACCAGAAAAATTTATTCTAGTAAGTGGACTAGGTTCTCTGCATGGGCCAAAGAACATAACATAGATCCCTTTTCCATACCTATTCAGAAGATCTTACAATATTTGACTTACCTATTGCATGCAGGAGCTTCAGCATCGACAATTACAGTGCATTTAGCAGCTATCAAAAATTTTCACAATGGAGTTGACAATTCATCTATTATATCACACAGACTGTGCAAGACCTTCATGAAAGGAGTGTATTACATATTAAACCTCTGGTCAAGCCTCCTATAGAGCCATGGGCCTTGACTTTGGTGCTTCAGTCATTAACAAGTCTTCCCTTCGAGCCTTCTAACTCCTGTGATATAAAATATTTGTCTTGGAGAACTCTGCTTCTAGTAGCCCTTACCTCGGCGAGATGTGCATCTGAGTTGCAGGCCTGGAGTGTCAAGAGACATTACCTGATTTTTCATAGGGAAAGAGTATCCCTACGTACTGACCCCTCCTTTTAGCCCAAGGTCATTTCTGGGTTTTCCATTAATCTATTGACCTACTGGTTTTCCTTCCTCACCATTCAGATAGAGGGGAATACCTTCTGCATACCTTCATTGTTCATAGACAATTTCGTTTCTACTTGGACAAAACTAAGTCTTTCAGAAAAACATATCTATTGTTTGTGGCCTTTGCAGGACCCAGATTGTGTAAGCCCATTTCCAAAATGACTATCTTCTTGGTTTAGAAATGCCATTGTTTTCATCTTTCATTAGAACTAAATGTCCTTTCCAAAATAAAGCCTCACTCTACTAGATCGTTAGCTACTTCAGTGGGTTTTCATTCCATAGCCTCTATGGGTGATATCTGTGCAGCAGCCACTTGGGCAAAACCTCATACCTTTATCACTCATTACAACTTGGACTTGGGCTTCATGGGGTGAGCATCTTTTTTGTTCTATGGTGCTTAGGAATGTCCTTCCTTAGGGCCACCCAGGACTGAGGTCGCTGGGGACTCAGTACTATCAGTAAGGAATAAATGAAGATTTACATCATCAGATAAAGAAGTTATGTCTTACCATAAAGTTCCATCTGTGTTGTAGATCATTCATTCATTCATTACTTCCCGCCCTCCTTCCCCCTGCCTGGACTCCTGGTGGACTTAGGATTTTCTTATTAGTTAAGGTATCTGGTCAGACAGCTTCCTGTTATCACTATTATTACTTCTATACTATAATGGCGGGAAAACTCAATCTGAAGAGACAGTGAGAGGGGCATTGTGGGTAGGTCTTAGCTGAGAGTTTTTGGCTGGCGCGAACTTGGAAACGGCCGTGTTGGTTCTGAGGACAGAACCAAAGTCCTATCAGTAATGAATGAATGAATGTAGATCTACAACACAGAATGTTATGGTAAGACATAGTTTCATTTTTCATGGGGTGTCTCCGAGATGCTTCAGTTCAAAGAGCTTTTCTTCCACAGGAAAAAGTAGATCTTTTTTTTGCCTTTTCTACTCAGTTCAAAGCTTCAGGAAGGTAATTTTTCAGGATGGTAGGATTTATGACATCCGTGATTCTTGTGATTTTTCTAGCCAGACTGTGCATACTAAAGATTTAGTGCTACTTAAAATCTGTATGGTTTCAACATCAACATCTTTTGGCATTCCATATTCTATTCCTGTACTGAGATGTGCAAAAAGGGAGCTGCTTTGATGGAGAGACCAGTTTTATCTGAAGCCAGATCTAACATTTTCCCTTACGGCTCATGCACATTCTGTAACTGCAGACACCGCAGACGTTGCTCTAAGGTGTCTGTGAGTCTAAGAGTGCACGGTCTTTGTGGAAAAAAGACAGATGAAGATATAGAAATGTGAGAGAGATATTGGCAGTAAGAAATGGTGTCGTCTCTCTCAACCATCTGTGATGTTCGTGGACCATTTACAAGTGATTATAAACAACGTCTTAGTAATGTGGTACATAAATGGGGGAAAGATCCAGATCTTAATCTCCATGCAGAGTACCCATGTTAGCCTGGAATATAGCTTTTTGGTACAGTCTTACTCTACATGCGTATATTTCATACCATAGAGCAAAATTTTGTGGCAGTCAAACTGACTAAGCCTAGAATAGACAACAAGACGCTCACAAATATAAGTTGAACAGAGGGGTTTCTAGGAATTGATCCAGCTGTGGGGAACACTTCATATAAATCTGTTTGCCTCCATTCACAGCAAACTGGCAAAATTCTGCTCCAGGGGTCATTGTAAGCAAGCCTGTAAATCAGATGCATTTCAATTTCCTTTTCCTTTGACTGGAATGTTCTTGTATGTTTTTTCACACTTTCCTCTCATACATGGTCATTCTGAAGATTCAGAAGGACTCCAAGATCATTGTATTGACGACTTCTGACCCAGGCAAACGTGGTTCTCCCTTCTTTTGGAAATGTCTAAGGACAATTACGACAGGTTTCGTCACAGGCTGGACCTGCTCATACAATTCAAGTGGTTGTTTCATACATCCTGACTCAAAACAGTTTCAGCTAACTGCCTGGATAACGGCCTTAATACCTTTTAGGCACATATTTTCTGAGAACATTTAATGGGTATTAATGGTGGAAAAGAAACATAGTACTAGGAACTCGTATATTACTAAATGGAAAAAATTTTGCATTTGGTGCCAAGAAAAGAACCAGGACCCTTTTAAGGGTAGTATTTCTGCCGTATGTGCAGATTATCTCCTGGCCTTCCTTACTCCTCTGTCAAGGTTCATTTATCCGCCATTTCAGTAGGTCTGCCCATTGGTCCTCCTCTTTCAATATATTCCCATTTAAATACATTTTTGAAAGTGTGTTGCATACCAGACTACCTAGAAAATAGGTGGCTTCTCCTTGGGATCTCAACGTTGTCTTGATAAAATTAACTCTTGGTCTGTATGAACCAGCCCATCAGGCTTATGTGGGTTTCATAACATGGAAGATAGTTTTTTTGTTTGCTCTGACTTCCGCAAGAAAAGTTTGAGTGTCAGTCCTTCATGGTGGTTCAACCTTATCTCATTTTTAAGAAATATAAAGATTCCTTGAGAACTAATCTTTTTTTTCATTTTTAAAGTGGTATTTGCTTTTTCTTTGAGTGAAGCTTTCCATCTTCCCCGTCTTCTCTCCAAAACCTAAAAACGAGAGAAAGGATGGTTGATTCTGTGGCTGTCCACTGACAACTCTAATATTATCTTGACAGAACTAAAACCTTCAGAAAATCTGTGATCAGTTATTCATTTCTTATGACTGTAAGAAAAAAAGGACAACCTGTGTCAAAGTAGACCATCTGCAAATGGTTGTCGCATGATGTGCTTCCTTTTGTTTTATCCTCCACAATAAGGCAATTTCAGGCAGGATCAAACCATACACTGCCTGAGCTTTAGCTGCACCAGTCACTATTTGGAAAGGGATGGATTCTAGAAGTATTCTAGAAGAAGGAACTTGGTCTCCTATACATAGCTTTACAAAGCGCTACATACCTGATTCCTTTTCCAGTCTAGAGCATGCTTTGCTAGGACCATTCATGAGGGACCTCTGGACCCTCATCCTTTCCTTTGTCAGTTTGTTTAAGCTGTGGTAGTCTACCCATATAGCGAAGACTAATGCAGCAGTGATCAGATGATGAACCTAGTACAATTCTGCAAATAAACTTTTACAGTAGATGTTGAAATGATCACATTCCCCTTGTTTTTGTTTATTTTTTATTGCCAAGATGAATACTGATTATCTAGCATTGACATCTTTCAGAGTTGTAGCTGCCTTCTCTCAGTTTGCAAGAAAGCTCTGAAGGGTGTGGCGCCCAAACAATTGATTTTCTTCATATCTGCTCTAACTGTCAATGGTTTGAATGCGTGGAAGTTGCCCTTAAACTCGAAGTTTTCCAGGTGTTATAGCCTATGCAGGATATCACCCATATAGACAAGGCCGTTACGCCAGTGATCGTTTGAATATTTACTGTTGTGGTAAATTTACTTAAATGACTGTACTTTACTCCTTTCAAGTACCTGACCTGCTCAGCCCATTTCTTGCTGGTTCCGAATTATGGTAGCCACTTCTGTACCCCATTACAAACTTTTATATGTTAGCACCTTTGAAAAAAAGACTAAAGTTCCATTTATTTAGACTCATGACTTGCTCATCCTTCAGTTTTTCCATCTAGTGTAGTTTGGAGAGAATAGTTCTTGAAATCCATTTAAAGCCTTTACCACTCTGCTGCTCAGACCACATCCAGTCATGTGTCCTTCCATTTTTTTCCTTCTCTAGAAATTGGCAGAACTGAACCTATTATAACTAGATTGCTTATTTCATTGTACCATACTGAGTGGGAAGAGCATGTGCCATTGACAAGCATTTTCCTGTAGTTCAGTATTTGATTCTATCAACCTCCGTTTTTCTACTGTGTGCTAAAAGTCACTTCACCAGGCAGTTTTCTGGGGCATCTGAAAAATTAGGATAGGCTCCTCAATGGTCTGCTGGCCAGTAGGCATTGGAGACTACCTGTGAACCCACTCATTTAGATTTTTGTGCATCTGGTATCTTAATTTACCCTCACAAGCTTGCTATGTTTCTCTGTCAGTACTGCTATATTATAACCGCTTTTAATTTTAAATGTGGTTTTGCTTGCAACATATTATTGTATTTTATTTGCTTTTCAGGGTAGAGAACTAATATAAATGGACCTTTTTCAGACTATTCCCAGGAGCAGTGTCTAGTTAAGTGACTTGCTTGGAGTCGCACCTTTAGGCAGGTAAAGGCTGAGGAAATAAATCTTGCACCATTGGACCACAGGAACAGGTTTGATCTGATGTCAGTTTTCAATAATCCCTCAACAGTTGTGTATGGATCTGGTTCTCGGATCTGACACAGCTATTATTTTAGCTTGTGGTCACCAAAAAAACTCACAAGCTCCTCCCTTACCCATAATGCACCAACTCCTGATGTAACTCTGGTCTCGTTTGTCACTTTCCCATTTGGACCTGGTCACATTGAGCTCTCGAGCAATTTTACTAAAGAGAGTAGTTTGTCTTCCTTTTTCTTTAAGTTTTTTTCTATTACTAAAATCCCCCCATGTTAAGTTGTCAATCTCGCCTTCATTCTTGCTTGATGGGTTCGGAGCCGATCCTCGGCTCCGACTCGGCACTTGCTAAGCTCGAGAGTCACTTTTACCAGCTCGAGGCAGCCCCATATCCCATGATGCAAGGCGGTAAGTACCCAGGTCTCGTTTGCCGCTTTGCTGATGAGGTCCTCCTTTTACCAGCTCCTGGTAAGTGATTTATACACTACTTCTTTGCCCCTCTTTTCAGTTTAAAGTTAATTTTAAACTTAAATTTAATAGTTTTAGACTATTTTTGGTCCCTTTCTGACTAAAATTACCTCTCTCCTTTAAAGTTTTTAGTCAGGCCTTCTCCCATCCCATCCCCCCCCCTTGTTAGGGTGTGTGTGTGTGTTTGTGAGAGAATAGTTTCTTTTTTTTTGGGATTGTTATATTTCTTGGACAGGTGTTGTGTGTGTGTGTTTTTTACACCATGTCTAAGGAAAGGGTCTCAGGCTTTAAGAAGTGTGACTCGTGCTGTCAGAAGATGTCTCTGACAGACGGTCACACTTCTTGCTTATACTGCCTGGGACCTCTCCACCTGCAGGACTCCTGTGCGATTTGTCATTCTTTTAGCCAGAGAGTCCTGCAGGAAAGGAGAAATAAGCTGATTTTGAGGTGCCTACTTAAGCTGGAGGGCTCTCCGGCCAAGTCAGCTCCATCTAAGACGTCTAAGTCTTCCAAGGCCCAGGCTTCTCTGTCCAAGCCTGCGGCCTCGGCTCAGACTCTTTCAGAGTCGAGATCGGCTCCTGCTGGAGCCGATTCTGGTTTGCACAAACCTTCGGCACCGATGGCTATCGGTGCTGATTCTGGTTCGGCCACTTCGGTGTCAGCTCCGATCGGTTCCGACCACCATGTGGCTCAGGCTTCGGTGTCGGCGCCGACCGGTTCCGACACCCTTACTTTTGTCTGTATCGGCTCCGGCCGGAGCCGATGCATCGAAACTTTCTGTCGATGCCAAAAAGTTGTCGGCTCCGACAGCTTCCATGGTTTCGTCGGCTCCGATGGTTCCTTCGAGAAAGAGGTCTAGGTCCCCTTCCTTGGAGCTGATACTCTCGGCTCCGGCTTCTCCTCTCCTCTCGGAATGGAGCCATCGGAGCCGATCATCCAGGTCATCCAGGCTTTCTGACCATGATTTAGAGAGAGTGGTCAGTAGATTATTAAAATCACAGGCACTGGCCCAGATGCTACATAGTCCGTCTCAACAGACGACTATTAGTCCACACCCCATTGCAGTTCCTCCTTCGACTCTACCCCAGAGTTTGGAGTTGGAGTCTTCAGGAATGGTTTCTGCTACGGCTGAGGGACAGATACCCCCTTCTGCTCCTTCAGCCTCTACTCTTATCTCCTCTTCGTGACCTTCCTTAGAGGGATTCGGTGGTCGGGCTTCCCTGCTCTCCGAGGGGTGAGTGGCATCGGACCCTTGTCCGACCCACTCTTCCCCTTGGAGCCTCGGCCTTGGTGAGCTCGGCTCCGACATCTGCCTCAGAGCCTTCCCTTTCGGTGGGTCCTGGAGTTCCTGGTTCTTCGGAATGGGTTCTCTCGGACCTCCCTGGGAGGGGAGCCTTCGAGGTGATGAAGAGTGTGCTGGCCACTGGACTCAGCCAGCAGTCTGTTCCCTTAGCTCCTCCCTCTATGGTGCCTGTCGATATCTCTGCCACTTCTCTTGCTCCCGGACCCAGAGATTCTCCGCCTCAGGTTTCCCCACTGGGAAGAACCCCCTCTTCCGAGGATTCTCCTGATCAGTCAGGAGATCCTCCGAAAGAGGACCTGTAAGAGGAAACACGTAGACTCCCCCGAGTCTATCACTTCAGATACTGACTTAGATGAGTCAGAGGGATCCCCAAGATCCCCCTCTGAGGATGTCTCCTTTTCAGACATCCTAGAACTCCTTAGACAGAGGGGAAACTGGCCCACCAATAATCCCTCTGAGGATGAGTCGGTATACCTGGAGGCGTTTGGATCTCGGCCCTCCACCTCCTGGGTGTCTCCGCCTTTCGACTCCCTTATGCAGGTTATTGCTCGAAAGGCGTGGGCTGCTCCTGACTCTGTAGAGCCAGTCCCTAGGAGGCCTTCTAAATGTATTACTGCCCCGTCGGACAAGCAATTCCTCACGAAAGGTTTCCCTGCTGATGCCATGGTGGTGGCGGCTGCCACTAAGAAGGAACTTGCAGATCCTTCCGTACCTGTCCATCCTCCTAATAAGGAATCTAGGACCATGGATAGGTATGTTAAGCGGATGTTCTCTTCAGCGACCTTTGCTATGCGTTCGCTGAATTACCTATGTCACTTCACCAGACTCCAGAGGGATATCCTTAAGAAGCTAGGTGAAGTAGTACAGGATCCTACAGCTGCAGGGGCTCAAGAAAAAATTGCTTCGCAGCTAGGAACCCTTAATTCTATTGCTAACTCCTCCATGCGACTGATATCATATGCTGCAGATGGAGCGAGTAGGGCTGCAGGTACAGGTGTGGCTCTTAGACGCCAAGCCTGGATGCGGCTCTGTAATTTTTGCAGATCCCTTTAAGGCGTCCTTCACAAACTCTCCCTTTGATGGGTCAGCTTTGTTTGGCCCTCAAGTGAAGGAAACGTTGACCAGGTGTGAACAGGACGGCAAGACTCTTTCTGCCGTAGGGGTCCGTTTTTCCACCCCTTCTAGACCTTACTCCAAAGGGCAGAAATGTGGCAAAATGTGGTTCCGCAAATCCCAAGGAGTCACGCCGGATTCACGTGGTCAGTTTACCCCCTAGAGGTAGAGGGGGTAACAATAACAGACGCCGCTCTAGAGGCAGAGGGGGTCCACAAAACCAGGGAAGCAGAGAGCCTCTCTCTGACAAGCCCTTTCAGCATCCCTGAGATGTTGCCCGGCTGTCCATCCTTGGAGGCAGTCGGGGGAAGACTATCGCTGTACCCAGAAGCCTGGCGTTCCCTCACTCAAGACAGATGGGTACAGTCGATCATATCCGAGGGTTACAAAATTCCTTTCGAGGAAAGTCCTTTCTATCAGTCAAATTCCCTTCCAGATGTACCACCTGGTCTAAGGGAAATTGCAGAGTTAGAAGTCTTAAAACTACTGCAAAAAAGAGCCATTCAGCCAGTTACAACAGATCATTCAGAGCCGGAATCTACTCAAGGTTCTTTTTGGTCCCCAAAAAGACGGGAGACTGGAGACCAATATTGGATCTCAGCAGACTCAACAAGTCTGTGAGGAAGACAAGATTCCGAATGGTCACTCTTCAGTCAATTCTGCCCTTCTTACAGAAGGACAACTGGATGTGCTCAATAGATCTTCAGGATGCGTACTATCACATAAAAATTCACAGACGCTCCAGGAGATTTCTCCGCTTTCGGCTGGGGTCCAGTCATTTCCAGTTCAGAGCCCTGCCCTTTGGTCTCACTACAGCCCCAGAGTGTTCACCAAATGTATGGCAGTGGTCACGGCTCACCTGAGACGTCAAGGATTCCAGGTGTTTCCATATCTCGACGACTGGCTCCTTTCAGCCACCACCAGGCATCAGCTTCTTCAAGCCAGGGATTACACAATAAATCTTTGTTCTCAGTTGGGCATCTCGATCAACTCCGAAAAATCATCCTTATTGCCCTGCCAGTCTATTACTTTCATAGGCAAACTTAAACACTGTTCGGATGTCAGCTACCCTTACAGATCAAAGAATCTCAGACATTCAAAGTCACGTCAGGATCATTCTAGCCAACAAGAAGGTACAGGCCAGAATGGTTCTAAAGGTGTTAGGCCTCATGGCTGCGGCCATTACCCTTCTTCCCCTGGCTCGCTTCTATATGCGCCTTCTTCAATGGATGTTGTTCACTCAGTGGTCTTACCAACAACTTCCAATGCGTCACCAAATACTGGTGACACAGATTTGCAAGAATCATCTTGCTTAGTGGATCACTTCTCCCCAGATTCACCAAGGCAGACACTTTGTACCCCCATCCCCGGTAGCCACTGTCACTACGGATGCCTCCCTGATCGGGTGGGGGGCGCATTATCAGGGCAGGATGGTTCATGGGACGTGGCAACCTTTCGAATACCACCTGCACATAAATGTCCTAGAGATGAGAGCAGTGCTTTTAACGTTGCAGGCCCTCAACGACTTTCTTCCCGTAGGGACAATTGCAGTCCACACAGACAACATGTCTGTAGTTTGGTATATCAACAAACAGGGCGGAACTAAGTCCTACCCCTTGTGTCGAGAAGCGCTCAGACTTTGGCAATGGGCGATCTCCTCTCATCGGTTTCTGGTAGCAACGCACATCCCTGGGAAAACCAACATTTTAGCGGACAGATTGAGCAGAGCTATTCTCATGCCTCACGAGTGGTCTCTCAAACGATCTATAGTGGAAGAGATTTTTCTGGAATGGGGTCGCCCATGTTGCGATCTTTTTGCTACTCCCCAAAACAGCAAATGCCCAGACTTCTCTCTCTTCCCACTGCCAGGCCATCCCCCCAGAGACGCTCTGACCCAGGATTGGCCCCAGGGACTTCTTTATGCCTTTCCTCCATTTCCTCTGATCCCTCAAGTTATCCAGAAAGCAACCGTTTTAGAGCCAAATTGATTCTCATTGCTCCTTATTGGCCTCGACAAATTTGGTTTCCGTTCCTCCATCGTCACCTTTTGGTGCAGCCGTGGCATCTGGACCCAGTGCCAGATCTTCTGATTCACCAATCCGGTCAGCTGCACCGGTCTATCCCTTCTCTCAACCTCACAGCATGGTTGCTCCACTTCCTTCCTTAGCCAGGCTTCCTATGATCTCTAACCCTGTTAGAGACATCATAGTAGCTTCCTTAAAATCCTCTACCAGGAGGATTTATACAAGCAAATGGAAACGTTTTTCTTATTGGGCTAAAGCCAAGAATATTGATCCCTTCACTGCTCCAGTTCAAGCAGTTTTGGATTTCTTAGCGGAGATTTTTCACGCGGGCTCCTCTTCTTCCACAGTTAGAGTTCAGTTGGCTGCTATCTCGAACTTTCATGTCGGGTTCGCAGACCGCAACATTATGTCCCACAGGCTTTGTAGAGCCTTCTTGAAAGGAATTTTCCTCCTGAAGCCTCCAGTCAGGAGTCCTCCTCCTCAATGGGACCTAAATTTAGTGCTGACATCCTTGATTCTTCCCCTTCGAGCCAGCTGTTTCTTGTTCCTGAAATTTCTTTCATGGAAAACTTTATTCCTGGTTGCTATTACATCGGCTAGGAGGGTGTCTGAACTTCATGCTCTATCTGTTCGCCCCCCCCTATTTGGTCTTCCACCAAGACAGAGTATCATTGAGAACTAATCCGACCTTTTTGCCTAAGGTCGCCTCAAAGACTAATTTGAATCAAGCCATTGATCTCCTGTATTTTTCCAAACTATTCAAACAGATCGAACAAAAATTACATTATCTTGATGTCCACCGCCAACTCAGATATTACTTGGACAGAACAAAACAATTCAGGAAATCCGATCAACTCTTTGTTTCCTATGCTGATAACAAGAAAGGCCTTCCTGTCTCAAAAGTGACCTTATCTAGATGGCTTTCTTCTGTCATCTCTGAAATTTATCGGCTCAGGGGAAAACAGCTGTGCTCGAAACCTAAAGCACATTCAACCAGAAGCTTAGCTACTTCTACAGCCTTTCAAGCAAGACTTCCTTTAGACACTATTTGTGCAGCGGCCACTTGGGCCACTCCTCATACATTTGTTTCCCATTACAAATTGGATTTGGCCTCCAGGGACAGAGCCAGTTGTGGCTCTACCGTTCTCAAGAGTCTGTTCCATTGAGCCACCCAGGATAGAGGTGCTAGGGACGCGGTCCCATCAAGCAAGAATGAAGGCGAGATTGACAACTTAACATTGAGAAGTTATGTACCTACCATAACGTTCCATGTTAGTTGTCTTCTCTCGCCTTCTTTCTTGCGACCCTCCCTCCTTCCCCCAGGCCTGGACAGACCTTTCTCTACAAGGAATTACACTTCTGAAGACCGTACAGAGCTGGTCCTTCTACCATACTGCAGGTTTTTCTCTTCTTCTTTCTTCCTTTGGGAAGTTATTATGCTAGGTGCTATTGCCCTTTTGTCATCAAACGAGATCTGGGTACTTATCGCCTTGCATCATGGGATATGGGGCTGCCTCGAGCTGGTAAAAGTGACTCTCGAGCTTAACAAGTGCAGAGTCGGAGCCGCGGATCAGCTCCGAACCCATCAAGCAAGAAAGAAGGCGAGAGAAGACAACTAACATGGAACGTTATGGTAGGTACATAACTTCTCATTTTACACATTCTACTGCAGTCTCATTACCATAGTTGATATTTTTTTCCTTTCCTTTTCCCTTTACACTTTTTTAGTGCAACTCTATTTACCATCGCTGGTAAACCCTTTTGTTTTTTTTTTTCTTTTTGGTACCAGTTTAAAAAAAAAGAAAAAAATGGTTGTCTATTTTTCTGTTTGCTTTTTTAGAGTCAAAATGTCTGAAAAAGTTCCTGGCTTTGAGGCGCTAGAAATGCGGGCACAAGTTGCCCCTGTCTGATGCCCAGCTTATGTTGTTTGGGCCCAGACCATCTTCAGATAGACTGTTCAGTTTGTAAGGCCTTTAACTTGTGAGCTATAGTGGATAGGAAAAATAAGTTAATTTTAAAGGATTGCTTCTTGCATCATTTACAGAGGCTGTTGCTGGGGCTCAAACCCCCCCCCCCCAAATCTAAGTCAAAGGAGCCTTCTACTAAGCCTTCTAAGTCTTTCTGATTCTCTACTTCTTCATGTGATCTCTACCAAGGAGCCACTGAGGATGAAGCATAAGTAAGATCCGAAGGCTGCTCCTGCTTAGCCGGTGTCAGAGCCAACAAAGGCTTCCTCGGATCCTAGCTCTTTGGATCCTAAGCCTTTATCCAAAACTAGGTATTCGCCATCAATAGACCTGGTGCCCTCCATAGTAGTACCTTCACCATTTCTTGAATCCTGCTGGCAATGTAGGTCCCCATTGCTACCTTCCTCTTGTCCGTCCAGAAGTTTTACCGAGACTGATATGGATAGAATGCTGAGGAAGTTTCTCTCGTAGCAGATTCAGATAGAAGTTCTCCCAGCTCCTACTTCAGGAATCCCTAATTTATTCTACTGCACAAATATCGGCTCATACTCTATTCTGACCTGTGATTTCAGAGCACTTGGTTCTGAGTCTCCAAGCACCATCCAGATCAGATACAAAGATGTTCGTATCTTTGGCTCCGCAACTGTCGGAGTGCAACATCTCTGATAATTTCAGAGCCTGATGAGACTCTGACCCAAAGCATCCTTGTTGGATCGGAGGCATTAGAGTCGAGATGGAAGTTAACTGATTTTCTCTTCCCCTTGGAGCCTTGGCACTGGACAGCTCAGCTCCAACTTGCACATCAGGTGGACTGCCTTTTGGGCATGGAAGGCTGATGGAGCAGAAGCGTGGCTTCCTTCTCCCAAAGTGTTCTGCCTTTGAGGTGGTAGAGTGTTCTGTGCTTCCACAGGATGGACGGATCCTACCCATCGGATCTTCCCTCTGTATCCTGTGTGCCTCTGCATCTTGAGCCCCATCATTCTACATCACAGGGACAGCCAGCCCAAAGTCTCCAGGTTACCCAGCAGGGTATTAGTCTCTTCTGATATTTCTCAGGCGCACCCCACCAAAGAATTCCCTAGGAAGAGGAAGTGCAGTTGGAGGCGCTTGGACTTCCCTCAAAACTCCGTCACTGAAGGTACTGGTTGTGATGAAAGGGGAGGGTCCCCAAGGTCACCAACTGAAGACGTCTTATTCAGAGTCATCCTTGAGATTCTTAAGCAGGGGGGTGGTTAGTCTACTAACAACCCTTCCCCAGAGAAGTCTGTATTCCTGGAGGCATTTGGGTCTGGCCTATCTCCTGGGTAACTCCATCCGCCAGTGGGCTCATTGACTCTTTCTCTAGGTGGGTGTGTAAGGAGCCTGACGCAACTGTGCCAATCCCCAAATGACTGGATCAGATTCTGGCACCACCTGAAGGGAGTTTTGGAGCAAGGGAGTGCCTGTAGATGCTGTGGCCACCAAGAAGGAACTTGCCAAGCAGAGTTCCTCTGTCCATCCCACTAAAAGGGAGTCTAGGGCATTGGACAGATTTGGGAAGCGCTCGTATGCTTCAGTGACCTTTGCACTTAGGTGGTGAACTGCCTGGCACACTTTACAGGACTACAAAAGGACTTGAGAAAGGAACTGTCAAAATCCCTTTCTGTGACCACTACAGCTGAGAGACTGACGTCTGTGGCCCCAAAGTTGGCAGCTCTACAATCCCTTTCTAATTTGTCCACATGGCTTATCTGTTATGCAGCTGGAGGTAGCTTAAGGGTGGGAGTTCAGGCATTTCCCTCTAGAGGCATGCCTGGATGCACGTGTGATTTTGCAGATCCCTTCAAGTCCTCTTTTCATCAGTGTGCCCTTTGACAACAGCTTGTTGTTTGGCCCTAAAATAAAGGAAAAATTTTCTCCAGGTGTGAGCAAGAATGGAAAGGCCCTCTCTGCAGTGGGAGTATGTTTTTCGACCCCTCAAAGAACCTTCTCTAGGAATCAATAAGGTGGTTGGAAGATGTGGTTCAAAAAGGCCCATGGTCCTTTCCAAGATCTACATGGAAGATGGTTCCCCCAGAGGCAGAGGGGTGAAATCAAATGGAAGAGTTTGCCCACCTGGCAAAGGAGACCCTCAGAACCAAGGGTCTCGAAATTCTTTCTCTGACAAGACCCCCTATCAGTCCTTCTGAAAGGCAACCCGAATGCACCCCTCTGGGGCAATCGGGGGACAATTATCCCTGCACTAGAGAGCTTGGTTAGACAACACAAAAGATATGTTGGTGCAGAGAATTATTTCCATTCCACCTCCATTTGTATGCAAATTTCCCGATGTTCAACCCAGTCAGAAAAAAAGCGGAAATATTAGAAATACAAAAGTTGCTAGAAAAAATGTCATCCAAGAGGTCCCACCAGACCAGATAGAATCCGGAACTTACTCAAGATTCTTTTTAGTGCCAAGGAAAACTGGATTGGAGACGGATGTTTTTTGATCTCAACAACTTGAACAAGTCAGTTCAGCATACAAAGTTTTGGATGGTCACAGTTCAGTCAATTCTGCCCTTCTTGTGCAAGGACGACCGGATGTGCTCAGTAGACAATCCAGAAGATATCTATGCTTCTGGCTGGGAGCCAGTCATTTCCAGCTCAGAGCACTGCCCTTTGGCCTCACCACAGCCCCTGGGTGTTCACCAGATGCATGGCAGTGGTAGCAGCTCACTTCAGACTGCAGGGTTTCTGAGTGTTTCCGTACCTATACGACAGGCTCATTACTGCACAGACCAGGCATCTCCTAATAAGAGCATGGGATCAGGTGCTCCAAACTTATTCCCATCTGGGGATAACTATAAATTACAAAAAGTCTCTGCTAGAACCTTGTCAAACATTGAAATTTATAGGAGCAATTTTCAACATGGCATCAGTAACAGCTTCTCTTCCTCACCCAAGAGTAAAAATCAGATTCCAGTTCAGAAAAATAATTCACAGTACCACAATCTCACCCTGATAAATTCTACAAGAGCTGGGAAAAGTGTCGGCAACTATATATGTTCTTCGTGTTTGACTGTTGTAGTCATCACATTTGGTTATCCATGCCAGGGTAGCCCTCGGCTGGCCTGAATGCCAGAGGCTTGGTATTTGTGCGTAGGGTGCTGTCGCTTCAGGACTGACGTCAGGTCGTCAGTAGTATAAAGTAAGGCAGCCGACGCCATTACATCAGTCTCTTGTGCCGCGGAGCCCGAAGCAGAAGCAGTTTGCACGAGTGCCAGTCGGCCATTATTTGAGTTTCGTCTTCTGAACTGAAGCTGAAGTCTTTTAAAGCTAAGTACCCCATTGGGGTTCCTTTAGTCCTACACTAACTGATGACAGAAAAAGTTAACAATTGTCTTGCCTGTGGAAGGCAAATACCACACCGAGGCTTTCATTCTTACTGCGTCACTTGCTTAGGCCCAGACCATGACAATTTTCTTTGTGTTTCACTATTGCAGTCATCATATTTGGGTTATCTGCTTGCAGTAGCCCTCAGTCGGCCTGATTAACAAAGTCTTGGGTCCTGCGTCGGTTGCTGTTCCTTCTTCCATGACATCAGGTCGTCAGGCATATAAAACATGCAGCCGACGCCATTACATTAGTCTTTCTTGCCGTGCGGTGCCCAAAGCAGAAGCAGTTCGCAAGTGCCAGTCAGCCAACGCCTGAAATTTTCATTTTCGAGTTTCAGAACTGAAGTATTCAACTGAAAGCCAAGTACCCCATTGGAGAAACTTTTTCTTGCTCTAAACCGATGTCAGTAAAAGTGAATAATTGCATTACTTGTGGAAAGCAAATACCACCTAAAGATTTTCATTCGTACTGTATTCCTTGCCTTGGCCCTGACCACGACATACCTCGCTGTCAGTTTTGTGCCTTATTTAAACCACAAACTATCCGTCGGTATATTTTCCCCTCTAAATATTTTGGTGCTCGGTTCAATTATCCTGATACGTTTTCGGTAAGCCATCCGACTACCGACATTCCAAAAAAACACAGATAAAGACAGAGGCAGGCCGCCTAGGTCCAAAGCTGCCGATGCTGCTTCTCCTAAGCCAGTCGCCAGTTGGGCGATATTCAGTGAGGTGCTTTCTCAGCCCCTGATACCCACTACTTCAGATTCGCAGGCCTTTACTGAGACCCATTCGGACTCTGGTATGCCGCAAGATGCTTCAACTGTGGAACCTGTGGATGTCTCTAACTTGGATGAGTCCGGAGCCGCTGTGCAGGCACTGGCTTCTGAGGGTGTATTCAGGCCTACTGACTTGCGTATTAAATTCTTCAAGGCCTAAAACTCGAACCATGCCTAGAAAACTGACTCCTAGACTTGCGTGGTCAGGCCTCTATGCCTAAAAAAGAAATAAGAATGGCTGAAGACCTTATTATTTTAATCAGGGGAAGCCAGCCTTCCCCCTCAGAGACCTAGGACTGAGTTTGCTTATGATACTTCTGACCAGGATTCTGAATTTTTTGTTTCCTCTGATGACCAGGAATTACCATTGTTTACCTAAGAGGATTCTGATGCTGAGGACTCTATTATCTCTGCTTCCCCCCAGAGGATTTCTCTTTTGTTGAAACCTTGCACACTCTCAGGGAGCATTTTCTTTGGGAAAGTCAGGATTTCTCTGATTCTAAAAAGAGGCTTAGGGATTTCTTACTCCTGCCCCAGCACAGGCCTTTAGCCATACCTCCTGTATTGACTTTGTTGAAGATGCCTTTTTGGAATGTAGCTTGGCCCCTGATTCTCTACCTCCTGCTCCCAGAAAACCTGATAGATATTACAGGGTCCCTGACTCTCACAAGTTCCTTTTTAAAAATCCTACTGAGGATCCCGAGACCATTTCACAGGGACCCAAGGGCATTAAAGCTACTACTGCCAAAAATCCTACCCCATCTGATAGGACTCCAGGGCGCTGGATAGATGGGGTAAGAAGGTATACACTTCTGCAACTTTGGCCATTAGGGCCTTAAACTGCCAGTTTCATATGTTAAAGTATCAGCATATTATTGGATTGCTTAAACAGAAAATGATAATGATTTCTGATTGTGCTGAAAATAAGGATTTACAGGATTTAATGTATTCAGCTGAACAAGTTGGAAAACATACTTTGCAATGTAGTTTTGATTCACCAGAGGCATCTTGCAGGGCTGCTATAACTGGGTCTGTGCTTAGAGGGCATGCTTGACTTAAGGCGCAATCCTTGCCAGATCATGTTAAAGCAAAATTACTGGATGCTCCCTTAAACCAAGACCCGTCTGTTTGGCAACAAGGCAGAAGTACTTAAAAAGATGGAGGAAAAAGTTAAATCTATGCAAACTGTTAAAGATTTTTTACAAGTAACAACCTCCAAGGTTTAGTAGGCATTGGCCTTCCAAGAATTGGTCCTTCCTGCCTCTTCCAGACCTCAGTCCAAACCCAGATCCAGCAGAGCTCCCAGGCTTCAGTCCCAGAATTCGCACAGGACTAAGCAGTGGGGGGCCCTCCACTTCCAAATCTGGGAGTAATAAAACTCCCCCTATGGTAAACTGTTTCAGTGACTTCTTTTTAAAACTTCCAAGCACTTATCAACTGACTGCTGCTTTGGGGGGAAAGATTGCTTTTCATGCAACAAACTGGGAACTCATTACCCCAGGACAAATGGGTTTTAAATAGTGTCCCAGGGATACAGATTTCACTTCCACACGTTACCAACACCAAACGGGTGGCCAGATCTACCCCCAAAATCAGTGGGCAGAGGCCCAAAAGCAAGTACTTCATCTCTTAAGCATGGGGGCTATTCATTTGGTACCAGAAGAGGAAAAGGGACAAGGTTTCTACTAGAGACTTTTCGTGGTACCCAGAAAGGACAATTCATGGTGTCCTATCCCGGACCTGTGTACTCTAAACACCTTTTTGGTGATTCCAAATTTCAAGATGCTGACTCCTCACCAGTTACTCCCCATGCTAGGCAAAGAAGCCTGGTTGGCAACACTAGATTTAAAGGAAGCATACCTGCACATCCCAATCGGGGAATCTTGCCGAAGATACCTACGCTTCAAAGCAGGCTACACGCACTATCAGTTCTCTGCACTGCCCTTTGGCTTATCTACTGCGCCCAGGATATTCACAAAGTGCCTAGCTCCAGTCCTTGCATTTTGCAAGCAAAGAAATATTCAAATATACCTATACCTGGACAATTGTCTAATTCAGGCAGAAAGCCAGGACGTACTTTTGAATCATCTGGCCTTTGTACAAAGGGTGCTAACTTGTCTGGGGTACACCATAAACTAAAAGAAATCACAGCTGGTACCCTGTCAACAAATTATATTCCTGGGAGCAAGCTTGACTACAGCTTCCCAGATGGATTTCCTCACGCCAGAGAAACAAATTAATTTCACAACCTACCTCAAACAAGTGGCCACAAAAATCCTGTTCTCTGCAAGGCAAATACTACAAGCATTAGGGTTCATGGCCTCCTGCATTCTTCTAATTCCATATGCAAGACTGCATATGAGAACTACAATGGTATCTAAAAAGCCTATGGTGTCAACATTCTCAGGATCTACAAGCAATGATTCCTATCATACCTTGCCTACGCCTAGAGTTCCTTTGGTGGGCGGAGGCCTGCCACCAAAACAAGGGACTACCATTCACACTACACCCTGCCGCCCAAACCCTAACAACAGATGCATCAGACTATGCATGGGGGGGGCTCACCTGGCAGGGAAGTGCATTCAGGGCAAATGGAACTCAAGTCAAATGCACCTGCATATCAATTAAAAAGAAATGTTAGCTGTACAGCCTTCAAGGACCACATTCTTCCAGGACAATTAATGGTAAAGACGGGCAACACCACTGTTATGTAGTACATAAACAAGCAGGGGGAGTACACATTCTTACCCCCTCTGCAGACTAGCCATAGCATTGTGGAACTCGGCCCTGAGTTACTAAGTGCATCTACAAGCTCAATTCCTGCCAGGAAAACTAAACACACTGGCAGACAAACTAAGCAGAAATCTCATGGACCCACACGAGTTGAAACTGGAACCAAGGATTTTCAACATGTTGACAAGCAAATGGGGGAGCCCAGATATAGACCGTTTGCCTCCTCCCAGAACTATCAATTGGACAAATTTTGCACAAGGACTCCCCACAAACAAGCTCGGAAAGTGGATGCTCTGTCCTTCAGCTGGAAAAACCTTATTCCTTTCCTCCTCTGCCTCTGCTCTCCAAAGTACTACTAAAGATCAAACAAGACAAATCAAGGACAATTTTATTTGCACCAGACTGGCCACACCAACACTGGTATCCCCTCTTGCGCAGTGTGTCACTGCTGGCCCCATGGCAACTGCCTCAGACTCCTACCCTATTGTCTCAGCAGGAGAACCAGATTCTGCAACCTCAGCTTCACACACTGAACCTAGCAGCCTGGTTAATTACCTAATCTCTCCTTTACCATCCCTCAGAAAACCAGTGATGGATATCATTTTAGAGGCAAGGAGGTTCTGTGCCTGGAACCAATCTCAAGGGATGAGCACAGCAGTGCCCAATTTACCTCAGATTTTACAATATTTAACTGAGATGCTGCACAAGGGTCTATTTTTCTCCTCCATCAAAATTCACGTCTCGGCTATTTCAGCTCATTATAACACAGGACCCTCCCCTCTTCTCTCATCCACTGCTCAAGCAGTTCCTCAGTGGGGCCAAAAATTTACGACCACCCAAGAGAGCTCCAACTCCAGCCTGGGACCTTAATTTTGTATTGGAGAAACTCACTCTTTCTCCTTTCGAGCCAGCTGCTATTGCAGACTTAAAATTCCTTTCTTGGAAAACAGCTTTCCTTCTAGCAATCACTTCAGCAAGAAGGGTATCTGAATTACAGGACCTTATGGCAATGGAGCCTTTCATCATCTTTCATGTGGACAGGGTGTTCCTCAGGACCAATCCCTCCTTCATGCCCAAGGTGGTATCCAGTGTGGCCCTTAATCAGACCATTCATTTTCCAACCTTTTTTCCTAATCCACAGAACAAAGGGGAAACGGATACTACACTCCTTAGATGTGCACAGACAACTGAGATTCTTCTTGGACAGGACTAAACCTCAAAGGAAATCTGAACAACTGCTGGTGGCATTTGCTGCAGGGGCAGATGGAAGGCTATTTCAAAGCAAACAATTTCCAAATGGATAGGCCATTACATTCATTTCTGCTACAAGCACAATGGAAAACCTATCCCACAGTGGATCAGACCCCACTCAACCAGGGCTGCATCTACCTCTACAGCCTTTCTCAGAGGCATCCCTACTAGGGACATCCTAGAAGCTGCTACCTGGAGTTCTGTACATACTTTCACCAAGCATTACCATCTGCCAATTTTCTCTAAATCCAGAGCTGGCTTTGCCACTGCAGTCTTGCAGGGCTTAATAGCTGGTCCTAATGCTATCTAAATTGCTCCTCCCATCCTTAGTTTTGGGAATCTACCCAAATGTGATGACTGCAACAGTGAAACACGAAGAACATAGTACAGATGTTCTTTGTGTTTCATTGTTGCAGTCAGTACATTTGGGTAATCCTGCTGGCAGGTTGCCCTCAGTCGACCTGAATTCCAAAGTCCTGGGTCCTACGTCAGCCGCTGTCGCCCCTTCCCTGACGTCAGGTCGTAAGGGGTATAAAAGAAGCAGCCGACGCCATTTTCTTTTGCCTTTCTTGCCATGCGGTGCCTGAAGCAGAAGCAGTTCGCAAGTGCCGGTCGGCCGACTCCTGAGATTTTCCTGTTCGAGTTTCAGATCCGAAGTCTTCAATAAACCTAAGTACTCCATTGGGGAAACTTTTTTTCTTGCTCCAGACCAATGTCAGAAAAAGTAAATAATTGTATTTCTTGTGGAAAGCAGATACCTCATAAGGATTTTCATTCTTACTGTATTCCTTGCCTAGGCCCTGATCACAATGTTTCTAGTTGTCGGTTTTGTGCTAGATTTAACCAATGCACTATTAAGCGTCGGTATGATTTTGCTTTAAACTATTTTGGACGCTGGTTTAATTATCCAGAAATGTCATTGGATAGCCATCCGACTACCGGAATTCACAAAAAGCGCAAAGAAAAGGAGAGAGAGAGACAACCGAGGCCCAAAACCGATGAAGCTTCTCCTAAGCCAGTCGCCGGTTCTCAGTGAGGCGCTTTCGCAGCCCCTGACGCCCGCTACTTTAGAGTCTCAGGCCGCTACAGACTCCCACGTGGAGTCGGCCATGCCCCTGGAAACTCAAGGTATTGGAGCCTCTGATACTATTCCTTCAGATTGGTCCAGAGCAGCTGAGCAGGCACCGGCTTCTGATGGTGTATTCAGACCTAAACATCTATACATTAAACCGACTTCAGCTTCAAAGGCAAAGACTAAAGCACCTTCTAAAGCAAAGAAACAAACTAAAGAGCCTCATGGTCAGGCCTCTATGCCCAAAAAAACATATGCTCAAAATGGCCGAAGACCTGATTACCTTGATCAGCGGTTCCCATCCCCCTCCTGATAAGAGGCCTAGGCAAGAGAGTGACTATGAATCTTCAGATCAGGTTTCCATTTCTTCTGATTCCTCTTCTGATCAGGAATATTCTCTTCCCCCCCCTATGAGGATTCGGTTGCTGAAGAATCTATACCTTCAGCTTCTCTTCCAGAGGACTATTCTTTTGGGGAAACCTTGCATACCATGAGGGAGCATTTCCACTGGGACAACCAAGATTTTTCAGAATCTAAAGAGGCTCAGGGATTTCCTTTTACTACCTCAACACAGTCTTCTAGCTATTCCACCTGTTAGACATTGTAGATGATGTGTTTTCAGAGTCTAGTCTTTCCCCTGACTCCTTACCTCCAGCTCCTGTTAAGCCTGACCGATATTACAGGGTTCCTGATGCTCATAAATTCCTTTTAAGAACCCTGATGCAGACCCAGAAACTATTTGTCAGGGTCACAAAGGAGTTAAGGCTTCCGCTGTAAAAAACCCTACCCCCTCTGACAGAGGTTCTAGGCACTGGATAGATGGGGAAAAAAGGTTTACACACCTGCTACCTTGGCTATAAGAGCCTTAAACTGTCAGTTTCATATGCTCAAATATCAGCAACATGTCATGGCATTGCTTAAGCAGAATATGTTGTAAAACTCTGAATGTGCAGAAAACAAGGAAATACAGGATTTATTGCATGCAGCTGAACAAGTTGGAATGCATAATTTGCAATGTGGTTTTGATTCTTTAGAGGCCTCCTACAGGGCTGCAGTTACTGGCTCTGTAATTAGGAGGCATACTTTGTTAAAGGAACAAAATCTGCCTGATCATGTCAGAGTTAAATTATTAGATGCACTTTTACAGCATGATACTTTGTTTGGTGTTAAGGCAGAAGAGGTGTTAAAGAAAATGGAGGACAAAGCTAAATCTATGCAAACGGTCAAAGATTTTTTACAAGTACAGCCACCTAGGTTTAGTAGACACTGGCCAACAAAGAATTGGTTCTTTCCTGTGTCAGACAGACCTCAAAGGGGCAGATCCGGATGCCCTAGAGGCAGATCCCAGGCACAAGGTTCATACAGGTCAAAGCAGTGGGGTGCTTCTACCTCCAAAGTTGGAGAAGATAAATCACAACTATACAGGAAACAGTCCCAATGACTTCCCGCTGCCTGCAGCAAGCACTTATCTACTGGCAGCACCCTTAGGGGGAAAATTAGCACTTTATTCTCAAAATTGGCACATTATAACCCAGGACAAGTGGGTTCTAAATATTGTGTCACAAGGCTACGAGTTCCATTTCCATACTCTGTCAAAGGCAAACGGCTGGCCAGATCTGCCAAAAAATCAGTGGGCAGAGGCACAAAAACAAGTCTCATCCCTCATGGACATGAGGGCCATTCAACAAGTACCAGAGCAAGAGCAGGGACTAGGATTTTACTCAAGATTGTTCTTGGTACCCAGAAAAGACCAGGCCTGGAGACCAATACTGGACCTATCTATTCTGAACACATTCCTGGATATACCAAAATTCAAGATGTTGACTTTGCAGCAGCTTCTGCCCTTGCTGGGCAAGAACCCTTGGCTTGTGACTTTAGAGCTAAAAGAGGCATACCTGCACGTCCCAATCGGACAAATATGCAGAAGATATCTCAGATTCAAGGCTGGTTCAATGCATTACCAATTTTCTGCACTGCCGTTTGGCTTATATACCGCGCCCATGGTCTTTACAAAGTGCCTGGCACCAGTAATTGCATATTTTGCAGACAAAGAGGAATACAAATATATCCTTACTTGGACGACTGTCTAATTCAAGCAGAGAACAAGGACATTCTTCTACAGCATCTGGCATTTGTGAAAAGGCTTCTAGCATGCCTAGAGTACACAGTCATCGAAAAGAAATCAAAACTAGTACCCTCTCAAGAGATAATATTCCTGGGTGCAAGCTTAAATGCAACTGCCCAGATGGTTTATCTCACGCCAGAAAAACAAAGGCAACTGACTACCTATTTCAAAATGTTGGCAACAAAGGCCCAGTTATCTGCAAGAAAAATTCTGCAGGCTTTGGGCTTCATGGCATCCTGCATCCTACTAATTCCATATGCAAGACTGCATATGAGGAAACTTCAATGGTACCTAAAAAGTGTTTGGACTCAACATTGTCACAGCCTGGAAACAGTCATTACTCTCATTCCCTGCCTGCAACAGGAGTTTCGATGGTGGGCAAAGGCTTGTCACCAAAACAAGGGACAGCCATTCACATTACCCCCAGCCAGGCAGACACTAACAATGGATGCTTCAGATTATGCCTGGGGGGCCCACATGGCAGGAAGATGCATTCAGGGCACATGGATCTCAAACCAAATGCATCTACATATCAATCAAAAAGAGATGCTAGCTGTTCAAAATGCCCTGACAGCCTTCAGGGACTTACTTCATCCAGGACAACTACTGATAACGCAGACAACACCACGGTCATGTGGTATATAAACAAGCAGGGGGGGCACACATTTACCCCCTTTGCAGACTAGCCATGACTTTATGGGACACAGCATTGACTTACAAAGTACATCTGCAGGCACAATTCCTGCCAGGAAGGAAAAATACTCTGGCAGACTAACTAAGCAGAAAACTCATGGATCCCCACAAGTGGCAGCTGGATCCACAAGTTTTCAGCATAACAAATAAATGGGGATGCCCGGACATAGATCTATTTGCCTCCCCTAACAACTACGAGCTAAAAAGATTCTGCACAAGGATTTATCACAGACAAGCATGGAAAGTGGACGCCCTATCTTTAAGCTGGAAAAAACTATCAGTATATGCCTTTCCCCCTCTGCCTCTCCTCCCCAAAGTACTCCTAAAGGTCAGACAGGAGAAGCCAAAGATGATACTGATTGCCCCAGACTGGCCCTGCCAGTACTGGTATCCAATACGAAGGAACTTGTCTCAATGCCCAGCTTGGACCTTATCTCATATACCTCATCTACTGTCCCAGCAAAACAGTCAGATCCTGCACAGCCAACTCAGGACTTTAAACCTGGCAGCATGGTGAATAATGTAGTCATACAAAAAAATGCACCTCTCAGTAAAGCTGTGATGGATGTCATTTTGGAAGCCAGAAGGCCTAGTACTAGAAAATCTTATGCTGGAAAATGGAAGAGATTCTGTGCTTGGAACCAAGCACAAGGAACTGATACAGCAGTGCCAAATATTCCTCAGATTTCGCAATACTTAATTGAGATGCTAGTCAAAGGCCTATCTTTTTCATCTATTAAAATTCATGCCTCTGCCATTTCAGCTCATTACAATGTAGAGCCACCAATCTTCTCTCATCCCTTATTAAAGCAGTACCTCAGAGGGGGCAAAAATTTAAGGCCTCCAAGGAGATTACCAGTGCCTGCATGGGACCTCAACTATGTCTTGGAAAAACACACCCTGCCTCCTTTTGAGCCAGCTGCTACTGCTGATATAAAGTTTTTATCTTGGAAAACAGCTGTGCTCCTAGCAATAACTTCTGCAAGACGAGTTTGAGTTACAGGCACTCATGGCTGTAGAACCTTTTATCATTTTTTATCCAGACAGTCTCTCTCTGAGGACAAACCCAACATTTATGCCTAATGTGGTGTCCAGTGTGGCTCTTAACCAAACTATTCACCTGCCAACTTTTTATCCAAATCCACAGAACAAGGGGGAGAGAATTCTGCTTAGATTCTACTTGGACAGAACCAAAGTTTTCAGAAAGACAGAGCAACTACTAGTGACATATGTGGCATGATCACAAGGAAAGGCTACTCAAAGCAGACCATTTCAAAGAGGATAAGCCACTGCATTTGTTTCTGTTATGTACACTATGGCAAGCCAGTGCCTAAGGGCATTAGGCCACATTCAACCAGAGCTGCAGCCACTTCAGTAGCCTTTCTCAGGGGAGTAACTACCAAGGACATTTTAGAGGCTGCTACTTGGAGTTCAGTGCACACCTTTACAAAGCACTATCATCTGCCACTCTACTCTAAATCCAGGGCAGGCTTTGCCACTGCAGTTCTGCAGGGCCTCATAGCCGCTCCTAATGCTGTTTAACGCCAGCCTCCCAACCATAGCTTTGGGACTCTACCCAAATGTAATGACTGCAGCAGTGAAACATGAAGAACATAGTACAGTTGTGTACACTTACCATAAATGTAGATGTTTGACTGTATTCACTGTTGCAGTCCAGGTTACCCACCCACCATCCCCCTTTTCTTCTTTTGGAACCTAACTTTCCTTCTCTGATTTATACAACCTATGTGGTGTATTTGCTTGTAGATGAAGGGGGGCACCTGACATCTGGGGCAAGAAAAACTAAAGAAAATGGTATCTGCTGCATGTTTTATACCCCTGATGACCTGTTTCAAGGAAGAAGGGACAGCAACCAACGCAGGACCCAAGACTTAGTTAATCAGGCTGATTGAGGGCTACTGCACGCAGATAACCCAAATATCATGACTGCAACAGTGAATACACTCAAACATCTACATTTATGGTAAGTGTACACAACTGTACTTTACCCGCTGTTGCTTTTGTGTTTTGTTCAACGGCAGAATTATAATACGTTGTCAGGCCCTTGTTGTAGCTAGACATTTTCGCTTACAGTCCTCGAATATCCTTCGATAATCCATCCAACAGCAGATCTTCCGAGAAAGCGTAAGGATAAAGCCCGAGACTGACTGCACAGATCCAAACCTACCAATGATGCTTCCGTTAAGCTTGTCGTCAGTTCTCCAGTCCTCAGTGAGGCACTTTCAGAGCCCCTGATGCCCGCTTCTGTGCAGTCACAGGCCACTTACGAGACCCTTTTGGAGTTCGGTATACTGCAAAACTCTTTTTCGACTAAGGATCCTGCGGTTGTCTTACTGTTGGATGGGTCTGGAGCCGTTGAGCAGGCACCGGCTTCCGAGGAAGTACTTTGCACTACCGATATTCAACACAGACTACTTTCGCGTCTACCTTTCTTTCCAAAATGACCACGTTTCTAAGGCCCAGGGTACGAACCACGCCCAGGAAACCGATGACCCAAGCTCGGGTACCTGCTTCCTTGCCTCAGTCTCAAATGCTTAAAATGGCGGAAAACCTTGTAATGCTAATCGGGGGGAAACCAAGCTACCCCTTCCAAAAGAGAATGATATCTGTCCCCAGTAGTTTTATCTGAACAGGAGTCTGATGACTCTGATGCATCTGAATATGAAGACATGCAACCCCTCTCTGCTTATGAGGATTCTGATGCAGAGGATTCTATTCCTTCAGCCTCTCCACCCGAGGACTTTTCCTTTAGGGAATACCTTAAGGGAGCATTTCCAGTGGGAATGTCAGGACTACCCTCAGTCTAAAAAGAGACTCTGAGAATTCTTAGATCTTCCACAGCTAAGACACCTGGCCATTCCTCCTGTCCCGGATGATGTTTTCATGGAGTCTAGTTTTACTCCTGAGACCCACCCTCCTGCTCCCAGGAAACCTGACAGGTATTAGAGTTCCTGACTCTCAAAAATTTCTTTTCAAAAATCCAAGTGCTGACCCTGAGGTTATTTCTCAAGGGCTTAAAGGAATCAAAGCAACTTCTGCTAAGAGTCCCACCCCCTCAGATTGGGATTCTCGAGCACTAGACAGATGGGGTAAAAAAGAATACACCTCTGCTACTCTTCTATCAGAGCACTAAATTGTCAGTTCCATATGCTAAAATTTCAGCAACATAACATGGAACTCCTCAAACAAAAAATATCATCCTTTCCTGCTTGTGCAGAAAATAGAGTTACAAGAGTTAATGCATTCTGCAAGTCAATTAACTAAACACACCTTACACTGTGGTTTTGATGCCCTAGAAGCGTCTTGTGGGCAGCAGTTACCGGTTCTGTCTAGAAAGCATGCTTGTCATAAGGAACAGCCCTTGCCAGACCTTGTCAAATCTAAATTATTGGATGCCCCCTTGCACAAAGAGAACTTATTTGGCACCAACGCAGAGGAGGTGTTAAAAAAGATGGAAGAAAAAGCTAAATCTATGCAGGCAGTTAAAGATTTCCTACAGGTCCAGCCACCCAGATTCAGTAGGCTCTGCCCCTCCAAGCACTGGTCCTTGCCCCCTCCAGGTCAGTTCAGTCCAGACCCTGGGGAAGAAGAACCCCCCCCCCCCCTTCCAGACAACAACCACAGGGAATGCAGAGATCAAAGCACTGGAGTTCCTCCACTTCAAAACCAAGGAGTTCAAACCCACCCCCTCATGCTAAGAGCTCACAATAATTCTCCACTTCCACCCCCTCCATCTGCCCACCTGCACTTGCCCCTAGGAGGAAAACTCGCCTTCCATGCAAGCACCTGGGCCACCATTACCAACGACTGCTGGGTCCTCAACATAGTGTCCCAGGAATACATATTTTCTTTTCACACTCTCCCAACTCCAAAAGTTTTCCTAGATCTTCCTGCAAACCACTGGGCAGAGGACAAAAAGCAAGTCCTTTCCCTGCCCTCTGAGGGTAATAGAGCACGTTCCTGCAGAAAAGATAGGTCAAGGTTTCTACTCCAGGCTCCTCCTGGTACCCAGAAAAGAGGGCACCTGGTGCCCCATTCTCAATCTGTCCATTCTAAACACCTTCCTGGTGATACCAAAATTCAAAATGCTCACCCTCCAGCAACTACTACTTATGCTCTCCAAGAATGCTTGGCGGCGAGCCACCCTAGACTTAAGAGGCCTACTTCCGCATTCCAAGGAATCATGCAGGAGATATCTACGTTTCAGGGCAAGATTTCTGCACTTTCAGTTCTCTGTGTTTCCCTTTGGCTTATCTACTGCTTCCAGAGTTTTCACAAAATGTCTGGCTCCCGCCATTGCCTTTTGCAGACAAAGAAATATACAAATTTTCCCATACTTAGACGGCTGCCTAATTCAGGCAGACAGGAAAAGCTGATCAAGCATCTGACCTTTGTAAAGTCCCTACTGATCTCCTTAGGGTACACTATCAACTAGTACCCACCCAAAGGATTATATTCCTGGGAGCAAGCCTGGACACAGCATCACAGATGACATTCCTTACACCAGAAAAGCAAACTTAACTGACAGCCTACTTCTCTCAACTAGCCACCAGACCCCAGTTATCTGCAAGGAAAATCCTGCAAGCTCTGGAGTTCATGGCTTCTTGCATTCTGCTTATACCATATGACAGACTGCATATGAGGAAACTTCAGTGTTACCTGAAAAGCCTTTGGTGTCAACGTTCTCAAGACTTGGAAACTCTCATACCCAGTGATACCTTGCCTATGGAAAGATTTTCTTTGGTGGGCAGCATCATGCTACCACAACAAGGGAGTTCCTTTCTCACCACCCCCCGCCACACAGACCATCACCACCGACGCATCAGACTGTAACTGGGGTGTGCACCTGGATGGCAGGTGCATACAGGACCAATGGAGCCCTCAGCAAATACATCTGCACATCAACCAAAAAGAGATGTTAGTTGTTCAGCATGCATTGACAGCTTTCAGGCCCCTTCTCTCCCCCTTGGCTGTCCTGATCAAAATAGACAACACCACTGTGATGTGGTACTTCAACAAGCAGAGAGGGAGTCACTCCTACCCTCTATGCAGGCTTGCCATGACTTTTTGGCACACAGCCTCAGCCATGCAATTACATCTGTTAGCAGAATTTTTGCCAGGCTCTCTAAACTCTCTGGCAGACAACTTGAGCAGAAGTCTTCTGGACCCACACGAGTGGCAGCTAGACCAAAGGCCCTTCACCTTAATAACTCAGAAATGGGGCACCCTGAAGGTTGACCTCTTTTCTTCCCACTCCAGACATCAGCTCAGCAAGATGTTCTTTGTGTTTCCCTGTTGCAGTCATTACATTTAGGTTATCTGCTTGCAGGTAGCCCTCAGTCGGCCTGATTAACTAAGTCTTGGGTCCTTTGTTGGTTGCTGTCCCTTCTTCCATGACATCAGGTCATCAGGAGTATAAAACATGCAGCCGATGCCATTACATCAGTCTTTCTTGCCGTGCGGTGCCCGAAGCAGAAGCAGTTCGCAAGTGCCGGTCGGTCGACTCCTGAAATTTTCATTTTCGAGTTTCAGAACCGAAGTCTTCAACTAAAGCTAAGTACCCCATTGGGGAAACTTTTTCTTGCTCCTTACCAATGTCAGTAAAAGTTAATAATTGTGGAAAGCAAATGCTGCATAAAGATTTTCATTCGTACTGTATTCCTTGCCTAGGCCCTGACCACGACGTACCTTGCTGTCGGTTTTGTGCTTTATTTAATCAGCGCACTTTCCGTCGTCTATATTTTCGCCTCTAAATATTTTGGTTCTCGGTTTAATTTTCCAGAAATGTTGTCAGTTAGCCTTCCGACTACCGGGATTCCGAAAAAACGCAAAGATAAAGACAGGCTGCCGAGGTGCCGGTACTCAGTGAGTCTTTTTCGCATCCCCTGATACCCGCTACTTCTGATTCGCAGGCCTCTACTGCGACCCATTCGGAGTCCGGTATGGCGCGAGGTGCTTCAACCATGGAACCCGCAAATGTGTCTACCTTGGATGGGTCCATAACCGCTGTGCAGGCACCGGCTTCTGAGGGTGTATTCAGGCCCACGGACTAGCATATTAAACTGACGCCTCCTTCTTTACTTAAGCCTAAATCTCGATCTATGCGTAAAGAAACGGCGCCCAGGCCACATGCTCAGGCCTCTATGCCTAAAAAGAAATAAGAATGGCTGAAGATTTAATAACTCTAATCAGGGGTAGCCAACCCCCCCCCCCTCCCTTCTAAGAGGCCTAGGACTGAAGTTGATTATGAATGTTCTGATCAGGATTTGCCCTTATTTACTTATGAAGATTCTGATGCAGAGGACTCCATTCCCTCTGCTTTCCCTCCTGAGGATTTTTCTTTTGGGGAAACCTTACATACTCTAAGGGAACATTTACACTGGGAAAGCCAGGATTTTTCTGATTCAAAAAAGAGGCTTAGGGATTTCCTTCTCCTACCTCAGCATAGGCCTTTAGCTATTCCTCCTGTACTAGACATTGTTGATGATGCTTTTTCAGAATCTAGTTTGGCCCCTGATTCCCTGTCTCCTGCTCCCAGAAAACCTGACAGATACTACAGGGTCCCAGAGTCCCACAAGTTCCTTTTTAAAAATCCTATTGCGGATCTAGAGACTATTTCACAGGGGCCCAAGGGCATTAAGGCTTCTACTGCTAAAAATCCTACCCCTTCTGATAGAGACTCCAGGGCGCTGGATAGATGGGGTAAGACTGTTTACACTTCTGCAGCCTTGGCCATTAGGGCTTTAAACTGCCAGTTTCATATGTTAAAGTATCAGCAACATGTTATTGGACTGCTTAAACAGAAAATGATGTTGATTCCCAACTATGTGGAAAATAAAAAATTACAGGATTTAATGCATTATGCTGAACAAGTTGGAAAGCACACTTTGCTATGTGTTTTTTGATTCATTAGAGGCCTCTTGCAGGGCTACTGTTACTGGGTCTGTGCTCAGAAGGCATGCTTGGCTTAAGGAGCAATCTTTGCCTGATCATGTTAAAGCTAAATTGTTGGATGCTCCTTTAAATCAGGACCGCCTGTTTGGCAACAAGGCTGAGGAAGTTCTTGAAAAGATGGAGAATAAAGCTAAATCTATGCAAACTGTTAAAGATTTTTTACAGGTTCAGCCTCTTAGATTTAGTGGGCATTGGCCCTGTAGGAATTGGTCCTTTCCAGCCCCTTTCAAGTTTTCTCAAGCCAAACCCACAGACAGCAAAAAACCCAGGTTTCAGTCCCAGGGGAGACACACAACTAGGCAGTGGGGGGCCTCCACTTCCAGATCTGGGAATAAGACTCTCCCCTATGGTAAACTGTCTCAGTGACTTCCTTTTAAAATTTCCAAGCACTTGTCAACTGACTGCCCCTTTGGGGGGGGGGGATTGCTCTTCATGCATAGAATTTGGGAACTCATTACCCAGGACAAATGGGTTTTAAATGTAGTGTCCCATGGATACAGATTTCACTTCCACACATTGCCAACACCAAGCGGGTGGCTGGACCTACCCCCAAATCAGTAAGCAGAGGCCCAAAAACAAGTACTTTCTCTCTTAAGCATGGAGGTTATTCAACTGGTGTCAGAAGAGGAAAAAGGACAAAGTTTCTACTCGAGACTTTTCCAGGTACCCAGAAAAGACAATTCTTGGTGTCCTATCCTCGACCTGTCTACTCTCAACACCTTTTTGGAGTTTCCAAAATTCCAGATGCTGACTCTTCACCTATTACTTCCTATGCTAGGCAAAGATGCCTGGGTGGCAACAATAGATTTAAAAGCATACCTGCACATCCCAATCAGGGAATCTTGCAGAAGATACCTACGCTTCAAAGCAGGCTACACACACTATCAGTTCTCTGCACTGCTCTATGGCTTATCTATTGCACCCAGAGTATTCACAAAGTGCCTAGCTCCAGTTGTATTTTGCAGGCAAAGAAATATTCAAATATCCCCTTACCTGGATGAATGTCTAATTCAAGCAGAAAGCCTGGACATACTTTTGAATCATCTGGCCTTTGTAGAAAGAGTTCTAACTTTTCTGGGGTACACCGTAAACAAAAAGAAATCACACCTGGTACCCTGACAACAAATTATATTCCTGTGAGCAAGCTTGAATATAATTTTCCAGGTGGCTTACCTCATGCCAGAGAAACATTCATTTGACAACCTGCTTCAAACAAGTGGTTACAAAAACCCTGCTTATCTGTAAGACAAATGCTGCAAGCCTTGGGGTTCATGGCCTCATGCATTCTTCTAATTCCATATGCAAGACTGCATATGAGGAAACTACAGTGGTATCTAAAGAGCCTATGGTGTTAACATTCTCAAGACCTAGAAACAATGATTCCCATCATACCTTGCCTACGCCTACAGTTACTTTGGTGGGCAGAGGCCTGCCACCTAAACAAGGGACTACCTTTCACACCACCTCCTGCCGCCTAAACCCTAACAACAGACGCACATACTATGAATGGGGTGGGGGGGCTTACCTGGCAGGGAAGTGCATTCAGGGCAAATGGAACCCAAGTCAAATGCACCTGAATATCAATCAAAAGAAATGTTAGCTGTACAGAATGCTCTGACAGCCTTCAAGGACCACATTCTTCCAGGACAACTAATGGTAAAGGAGGACAGCAATACTGTTATGTGGTACATAAACTAGCAGAGGGTGTACACATTCTTACCCCCTCAGCAGACTAGTCATGGCATTGTGGAACACAGCCTTGAGCTACCAAGTGCACCTACAAGTACAATTCCTTCCAGGAAAATTAAATACACTGGCAGACAAACTAAGCAGAAACCTCATGGACCCACACGAGTGGAAACTGGAACCAAGCATTTTCAACATGTTGACAAGTAAATGGGGGAGCCTAGATATAGACCTGTTTGCTTCTCCCCAGAACTACCAATTGGACAAATTTTGCACAAGGACTCCCTACAAACACGCCTGCAAAGTGGATGCTCTGTCCTTTAGCTGGGAAAACCTGTCAGTCTATGCCCCCCCCCCCCAGCCTCTGCTCTCCAAAGTACTACTAAAAATCAAACTGGACAAACCAAGGATGATTTTGATTGCTCCAGACTGGCCGTGCCAAGATTGGTACCCCCTCCTGTGCAGTGTGTTACGGTTATCTCCATGGCACCTGCCTCAGTCTCCTTCCCTGCAGTCTCAGCAGGAGAACCAGATTCTGCACCCTCAGCTTCTATCATTGAACCTTGCAGCCTGGCTAATGACATAATCTCTCTTTTGCCATCCCTCAGCAAACCTGTGATGGATATCGTTTTAGGCAAGGAGGGCCTGTTACTATAGAAAATCTTATGCTGAAAAATGGAAACGATTCTGTGCCTGGTACTAATCTCAAGGGGTGAGCACAGCAGCGCCCAATTTACTTCAGATTTTACAATACTTAATTGAGATGCTTCACAAGGGCCTGACTCTGTCCTCCATTAAAATCCATGCCTCAGCCATTTCAGCTCATTATAACACAGAACCACCCCGCTTCTCTCATCCACTGCTCAAGCAGTTCCTCAGAGTGGCCAAAAATTTGAGACCACCCAGGAGAGCTCCAACCCCAGCCTGGGACCTTAACTTTGTCTTGGAGAAACTCACTCTTCCTCCTTTTGAGCCAGCTGCTACTGCAGACTTAAAATTTCTTTATTGGAACAGATTTCCTTTAAGCATTCACTTCAGCTAGAAGGGTATCTGAATTACAGGCCCTTATGGCAGTGGAGCCTTTCATCATCTTTCATACGGACAGGGTGTCCCTCAGAGTCAATCCATCCTTCTTGCCCGAGGTGGTATCCAGTGTGGCTCTTAATCAGTCCATTCATTTGCCAGCCTTCTTTCCCAATGCACAGAATAAAGGGGAACGGATACTGCATTCCTTAGATGTGCACAGACAACTTAGATCCTACTTGGACAGGACTAAACCTCAAAGGAAATCTGACAAACTCCTGGTGGTATTTGCTGCAGGGGCAGAGGGGAAGACTATTTCAAAGCAAACTATTTCTAAGTGGATAAGCCATTGCATTTATTTCTGCTATAAGCACCATGGAAAACCTATCCCCCAGGGGATCAGACCTCACTCCAGCAGGGCTACATCTACCTCTACAGCCTTTCTCAGAGGTGTCCCTACCAGGGACATCCTAGAGGCTGCTACCTGTAGTTCTGTACATACTTTCACCAAGCATCATCATTTGCCAATTTTCTCTAAATCCATAGCTGGCTTTGCCACTGCAGTCTTGCAGGGCCTTATAGCTGGCCCTAATGCTATCTAAATTCCTTCTCCCATCCATAGCTTAGGGAATCTACCCAAATGTAATGACTGCAACAATAAAACACGAAGAACATTGTGCAGTTGCGTACACTTAAAATAAATGTAGGTGTTCGAGTATATTTACTGTTGCACTCCTGGTTACCCTCCCTCCAGCCCCCTAACTTCTTTTGTCTATACTTCTGCTTTCCTTTACTATGGTTAAAAGCCTTTTTGATCTATTTGCTTTTTTGTTGACGGTATATCTTCATGCTTTTATATTTAATTGCTTCCCATTAAGGGGCACCTGACATATGGGGCAAGAAAAACTGATGTAAAGGCGTCTGCTGCATGTTTTATACACCTGACGTCATGGAAGAAGGGACAGCAACTGACGCAGGACCCAAGATTTTGTTAATCCGGCCGATTGAGGGCTAACTGCAAGCAGGTAACCCAAATGTAATGACTGCAACAGTGAATACACTCTAACATCTACATTTATGGTAAGTGTACACAACTGTACTTTCTGCACCAGGGAGCCTCACTGCAGGGCCTGGAAAGTGGATGCCATATCGTTCCCCTGGGTCAACCTCTCGGTCTCTGCATTTCCCCCACAACCTCTCATTACCAGGGTGCTGCTCTAAATAAGGGATGAAAAACCAAGGACAATTCTGATTGCTACAGACTGACCTCACCAGCACTGGTACCCACTTTTGCACATCCTGTCCCCACTTCCAGCATGTCATCACCGTAAGACCCCAACCCTCGTGACCCAGAGGGAAGGAGATTTCATACATCCCCAATTGCAGACCATCAGTTTGGCAGCCTGGCCACTGATCAAACTGCCAATCTCAGTAAAACGGTTCTAGATGTTATACGTGAGGCTAGACACCCTAGCACTGGAATGTCTTATGCTGACAAATGGAAAAGGTTCTGCACTTGGATGCAGGCCAAGTGAGCCGATACATTACAGCCCTCCCTACCTCTCATCCTGGATTACCTAGCTGACCTGCTTACACAATGGTCTCAACTTTTCCTCTATTCATGCCTTTGCTATCTCTACTCATTTCAGCACTGAGCACCTGCTTATCTCACACCCTCTCATCAAACAGTTCCTAAGAGGGGTATCAACGAGGTCACTCAGAAGACCACCTACCCCAGCTTGGGACCTAAACTTTGTGCTGGAAAAGCTCGCACTGCCCCCTTTGAACCAGAATCTTCAGCAGAGTTAAAGTGCCTCTCTTGGAAGACAGCCTTGCTTCTGGCCATCACTTCAGCCAGAAGAGTAACCGAGCTACAAGCCCTCATGGCTGTAGAGCCCTTCATCATCTTCCATGCTGATAGGGTATCCCTCAGGACTAACCCATCCTTCATGCCTAAAATGGTGTCCAGTTTGACTCTCATCCATTCTATTCATTTGCCCACCTTTTTCCCTAACCCACAAAACAAAGGGGAAAGGATCCTGCACTCTCTAGATGTGCACAGACAGCTCAGATTCTATCTAGACAGGACTAAATCATTTAGATAGACAATCAATTGCTAGTCAGCTTTGCTGCAGGGGCAGAGGGCAAAGCCATATCTAAACAAATAATTTCCACATGGATAGCCCACTGCATCCATTTCTGTTACAAGCAACATTGGCAAACTCCCCCTAAGGGGGGGGGGGGTCAGTACTCACTCTACCAGAGAAGCTTCCACCTCTGCAGCTTTCCTCAGAGGAGTCCCCACCAGTGACCTCCTGGAGGCTTCCACATGGACATTTGTTCAAACCTTCATCTAGCATTACCACGTGCCTATCTTCTCTGAATCCGGGGCAGTCTTTGCCACTGCAGTCTTGCAGGGTGTCCTAGTCTTCTTGACTGCCTCCATCCTTTTCCTCAGCTTTGGGAATCAACCCAAATGTGATAACTGCAACAGTGAAACATGAAGAACATAGTACAGTTGTGTACACTTACCGTAAAAGTAGATGTTTGAGTGTATTCACTGTTGCAGTCCTGGTTTCCCTCCATCCCCCTTTTCTTCTCTCTCCTTTCAAGGGACTTTTTGGTGTTTAATTTCTACTGGTGGGGTTCTTTCACCATATCCTGGCTCCCACTTGAGGGCTCCTGACAGGGCAAGAAAAAACGATGTAATGGCGTCGGCTACCTTACTTCATACTACTTGACAACCTGACGTCGGTCCTGAAGCGACAGCAACCGACGCAGAAATACTACTCCTCTGGTATTCGGGGCTGGCCGAGGGCTATCCAGGCAGGGATAACCCAAATGTGATGACTGCAACAGTGAATGCACTCGAAGATCTACATTTATGGTAAGTGTACACAACTGTACTTTCCTCTTTCTTTAGAGCTCAATTACCAGCCGTCACTTAATTTTCACATTGGATTTGAAAACTCCACCCTGGCTTCATCTAAACTTTGTAAAGGCCTTCTTGAAAGGTACCCTTCTTTTGAGACCTCCTTATAACGATTCAACTCCTCATGGGACTTAAATTTGTTGCTGCAGGCCTTGATTCATTCCCCTGTTTAGGTAGCAGCAAAATGTGATCTTAAATTTCTGACCTGGAAGCCACAAGAAAAATCATTTCAGAACTTCAAGCATCGTCTTCTAAACCTCCCTAGCTGATTTTCATAGGGATTGGAATACAATTACAAACCAGTCCTTTCCTTCCTTAGGTGGTGTCAGAATCTAATATTAATCAGTCCATTAATCTGCCAGTTTTCTTTTCAAAATTTGCTAGCAAAGGTGAATATATATTGCACAAAATGGATGTTCACAGACAGTTACGTTTTTACTTGCATACAACAAAAAGAACTAGAAAGACTCATCAATTACTTGTCTCCTTTGCAGATTCTAAATAAGGCAAATAAGTTTCAAAGGTAAATTTAGCCAGGTGGCTGATAGATTTTATATTTGCATACAACAAGTTGAGTCTGTCCCTTAGCAACACCTTTAAGAGCCTGTTCAACTAGGTCCATGGCATCTTCTTTAATGTTTCTGTCTATGGATTCCATTGATGACATATGTGCGGTTGCAACTTGGGCCATTCTTCGTATCTGTATTGCTTATTACAAAGTGGGTCTGTTCTCGAGGGGAAGAGCAGCCTTTGGCTCAAGTGTTCTCAGAAATGTCCTTCCTTAGAGTCCACCTCGGATTTTAGGTAGCTGGAGACTTTGTCCCAGCTGTTGAGGAATGAATGAAACTAGACATCAGATAAAGAAGTTAAGTACACAGCATAACATTCCATCTGTGTTGTCTGTTGTCATTCTACCCCTCCCTCACCAACCTCCAACCTTTTTCACAATTGATTTCTGAAAGAACGAAAACATATAAGGACACCACTGTCTTTTATGTTGAGCTCCAGATATGGCGGCTTCTGTCAGGAACATGATATTAATACTTCTTTTTCAGCCAGCAAACAAAGTTCTGAAGCATGGCTGGGGTTGGTGCATTGTGGGTAGTGGAGGAGCTGGAGAGTCTTGGTTGCCGCGAGCTGAAATAACAGCCAAGTTGGATCTGAGAGCCAGATACGAACCCAGCTGTTAAGGAAGAATGAACACGGGCAACACAGATGTTACTTTATGGTGAGTACATAACTTCTATTTAACAACTCCTTGAATCCTCAAAGCAAACAGACCTTTTGTAAGATGTTTTTCAGAGGAGGAGGGAAAATGGCAAAATATCATTATCCTTTGACTGTAACTTTTCTGCTAAATTATAAAATTATCATGGGTAACAATGGACCCCTGTGGGGCCCAGTCCACCTTTCCTCAACAGTAAATAAAGCTACAATTTTAACTGTCGTCTTGTTTTAATTATAGGCAGTGCAGTATGGTTTTCTTGACTTTAATGCATTCGATGTCAATGAATATGAGCATTATGAGGTAAGTCGGTGTATCTTTCCTGATTGCACAGAAATTTCAATGCAGTTTGTCTAAACTAATATTGAAACAGTTTTTTTATTTTCACAGAAAGTGGAAAATGGGGATTTTAACTGGATAGTCCCTGGAAAGTTATTAGCCTTTAGTGGACCTCATCCAAAGAGCAGAGTAGAGAATGGTATGTTTAATTTAAAAAGGCCTTATTAAAATTCAGATGAGTTTGAGTATAGATTTATTTGAGGATGTGGTCTAATTTGTCTCAAGATCATTTGTGTGTAAAGCGATAACCTGTCTTTGAAAGAGGGAAAACATAGATGAAGTTTTATGCATGCAGTTAACTTAATTGTGCAATTTAAGAACATAGCATGTCAGCCTTATTAGAACTCTAGGTTTAGAAGCTTATAAGGAAGTATATTCCTTTTGTTTTTGTTTCTAGTATCCCCTTGTATTTTTTATTCAGGTTACTTGTGAATTCTCACATGCTTCTGCCCTGTTGAATTTGGTTTATTCCTGAATCTTGGAAGCTACTGATGTTCATTGTGTTACCCTGCTGCAGTCATCACACTTGGGTTATCCTGTCGTCACGCGGTCCTGCAGTCGGCCTGAATGCCAAAGTCTTGGTCCGGCGTCGGTTGCTGTCGCTTCTTCCCTGACGTCAGTGCGCCGGGGTATATGAGGCATCCAACGCCATTTTCTCCAGTCTTTCTTGCCGCGCGGTGCCAGAAGCAGTTCGCAAGTGCCAGTCGGCCGACACCTGAGATTTTCGAATCGAATTTCAGTCCGAAGTCTTCAAAGCTAAGTACCCCATTGGGGAACCTTTTCTTGCCTCAGTCTAATGTCGGGAAAAGTTAACAATTGCATTTCTTGTGGGAAGCAAATACCTCATAAGGACTTTCATTCTTATTGTATACCTTGCCTAGGCCCAGACCACGACGTCACTGGTTGTTGGTTTTGTACTAGGTTCAATAAGCGAACTATAAAGCGACGCTTTGATTTTGCACGACACTACTTCAGTAGGAAATTTAATTACACTATGCAGTCTGAGCAATCGACTACCGGCATGCATAAAAAACGCAAAGATAAAGACAGGCAGCCTAGATCCAAGCCAGACTCCGAGGCCTCGGCTGGGCCGGTCTCCGGTTTTCAGTGAGGCGCCTACACAGCCCCTGGCGACCGCAGAATTGGAACCCCAGACCTCTTTGGATTCTCAGAGTTTTCTAGGCTGACACAGCCATTTTCCTTAGGCCCTACCAACAACATTGCATAAGGAGAAGCTGGTGCTGCTGAAACGCCGGTTACAGAAGGTGTCTTCAGACCGACTACTCTCACCATAAAATCTTATGCTAAGCTTAAGACAACTCTAAAACCAAAGAAGACTGCACATCAGTCTCCAATTCAAGGCCCCATGCCTAAGAAACAGATGCTTAAAATGGCTGAAGATTTGATTTCTTTAATCAGGGGTTCCCAAACCCCCCAGACAAAAGGCCTAGATAAGAGGAGGATTATGCCTCCTCTGATCAAGTGTCTATTTCTTCAGGCTCCTCTGAGGAATAGGATTACTCCTTTCCCCCTTATGAAGATTCTGATGCTGAAGATTCCATTCCCTCAGCTTCTCCCCCCTGAAGACTATTCCTTTGGGGAAACCTTACATACCATGAGGGAACATTTCCACTGGGAAGGTCAGGACTACTCCGAGTCAAAGAAAAGGCTCCGAGAGTTTCTTTTACTCCCCCAGCACAGACCACTTGCTATCCCTCCAGTTTTAGACATTGTGGATGATGTTTACTTAGAATCTAGTCTAAATCCAGATTCTCTGCCTCCTGCTCCAGCCAAACCAGATAAATATTGTAGAGTGCCTGACTCGCACAAATTCCTTTACAAAAGCCCTGTTGCTGACCCAGAGACAATCTCCCAGGGTCCCAAAGGGGCTAAGGCTTCTATGCTAAAAATCCTGTACCCTCTGAAAGGGACTCCAGAGCACTAGATAGTGGGGGAAGAAGGTTAACACCTCAGCTACTCTAGCTATGAGGGCACTAAATTGTCAATTTCACATGCTGAAATACCAGCAATTCCAAATGTCTCAAATAAAACAAAAGATGAGCACTCACCCTCAACAGTCTGAATTCAAAGAAATGCAGGATCTGTTGCATGCAGCTGAACAGGTGGGCAAACATACTTTACAATGTGGATTTGATTCCTTGGAAGCTTCCTGTAGAGCAGCTGTTACTGGGTCTGTTATACGTAGGCATGCTTGGTTAAAGGAACAAACTCTGCCTGATCATGTTAAAGCAAAGTTACTAGATGCACCCTTACAGCAGGATGTCTTATTTGGGGTTAAAGCAGAAGAGGTTTTAAAGAAAATGGAGGATAAGGCAAAATCTATGCAGACGGTCAAAGATTTCTTACAGGTACAACCCCCACGCTTCAGCAGAAATTGGCCAGCAAAAAATTGGTCCTTTCCAGCTTCTGACAGACCACAGAGGGGTAAATACAGACACCCAAGGGACAAGAGGACAAGCACAAATCCCTTACAAGCCCCGCCAATGGGGCACTGCAACACAGAAGGGGGGAGGAGAAGACAGGTCCCAAGCTAGTAGAAGACAAACACAATGACTTGCATCTCAAACTGCCAAGCAAAAATCTCTTGGCAGCTCCCTTGGGAGGAAAATTAACATTTTTTATAGACAACTGGCGCATCGTCACAAAGGACAAATGGGTCCTAGACATTATCTCGCAAGGATACAGATTCCATTTCCACACCTTGCCAAGGATAAAAGGAATGCCAAACTTGCCACAAAATCAATGGGCAGAGGCACAAAAACAAATTACAGCTCTCATGGACATGAGCCCTTCAGCTGGTACCTACAGAGGAACAAGGCCAAGGATTTTACTCAAGGCTCTTTCTAGTCCCCAGAAAGGACAATGCTTGGAGACCCATTCTGGACCTTTCAATTCTAAACACCTTCTTGCAAGTACTCAAATTCAAGATGTTAACACTACAGCAGCTTCTTCCCATGTTGGGCAAGAAAGCTTGGCTAGTAACATTGGACCTCAAGGAGGCATACCTGCATGTCCCTATCAGACAAAATTGCAGAAGATACCTCCGTTTCATTGCAGGTTCAACCCATTACCAATTCTCTGCACTGCCCTTTGGCTTATCTACTACACCCAGGGTCTTCACAAAATGCCTGGCACCAGTAATTGCATACTGCAGACAAAGAGGAATTCAAATATACCCATACCTGGACGACTGCCTCATCCAGGCAGAAAGCAAGGACATTCTCTTACATCATCTGACTTTTGTAAAACACCTTCTAAGTTGCCTAGGGTACACAGTAAACAAAAAGAAATCAAAACTAGTGCCCTCACAAAATATGACATTCCTGGGTGCCAGCTTGAATACAATGGCCCAGATGGCTTATCTGACGCCAGACAAACAACTACAACTAACTCAATACTTCAAAACAATGGCAACAAAGACCCAACTCCCTGCAAGAAAAATTCTGCAGGCCTTGGGCTTCATGGCATCTTGCATACTACTAATACCATTTGCAAAACTGCATATGAGGAAATTACAATGGTACCTGAAAAGCGTATGGACTCAACACAGCCACAGCTTGGAAACAGTGATAACTCTCATTCCCTGCCTTCAACAGGAGCTTTTATGGTGGTCACAGGCATGTCACCTCAACAAGGGTCAGCCTTTCACCTTACCCCCAGCCAGGCAAACTATGACAACAGATGCATCGGACTATGCCTGGGGGGCTCACATGGCAGGACGGTGCGTTCAAGGCATATGGACTACAGATCAAAGGAATCTGCACATCAATCAAAAAGAAAAGAAATGCTAGCTGTACAGAATGCTCTGACAGCCTTCAAGGACCTCTTACATCCAGGACAGCTTATAATAAGGACAGACAACACCACAGTAATGTGGTACATAAACAAGGGGGTACACACACCTACCCTCTATGCAGGCAAGCAATGACCTTGTGGAACACAGCACTGGCTTACCAAGTACAATTACAAGCTCAATTCCTGCCAGGAAAAAAGAACACATTGGCAGACGACCTAAGCAGAAACATCATGGATCCCCATGAGTGGAAACTGGATCCACAAGTATTTGCAATGATAACTCAAAAATGGGGGCGCCCAGACATAGACCTGTTTGCCAACCCCCAAAACTATCAGCTTTCAAAATATTGCACAAGGATATTTCACCATCAAGCTTGGAAAATGGAAGCACTCTCATTCAGTTGGAAAATGCTGACAGTATATGCCTTTCCTCCATTGCCCCTTCTCACAAAGGTGCTGCTGAAAGTCAGGATGGAGAGATCTCGAATGATACTCATTGCCCCGGACTGGCCACGCCAGCACTGGTACCCACTACTAAGGAACATGGCCCAGGGCCCACCATGGATTTTACCACAAATTCCTCATCTACTCACCCAGCAAGGCAGTCAGATTCTACACAGCCAGCTCAAAACCTTAAATTTGGATGCATGGCACATCACCTAAGCAACCAGCCAGCCCCTCTTTCACAAGCTGTTATGGCTGTCATTCTGGAGGCCAGGAGGCCCAGCACCAGGAAAGCCTACTCAGACAAATGGATAAGATTTTGTGCCTGGAACCAAGCTAAAGGCCAAAATACCCTTCAGCCGGACATGCCTCAGATTCTACATATTTAACTGAGATGTTACACAAAGGACTTTCTTTTTCATCTATTAAAATCCACGCCTCAGCTATTTCAGCTCACTACAACACGGATCCTCCCTTATTTTCACATCCACTTCTAAGGCAGTATCTCAGAGGGGCAAAAAACATTAGGCCTCCCAGGAGAGCATCAACACCAACTTGGGACCTAAATTTTGTTCTGGAAAAACTTACGCTGCCACCTTTTGAGCCAGCTTTCTCAGCTGACTTAAAGTTTATATCATGGAAGACTGCCCTGCTCCTAGCAAATACTTCAGCCAGAAGAGTCTCAGAGTTACAGGCACTAATAGCAGTAGAGCCTTTCCTCATTTTTCATCAAGACAGAGTTTCTCTACGAACTAACCCCTCCTTTATGCCAAAGGTGGTATCCAGTGTGGCTCTAAATCAAACCATCCACTTACCTACCTTCTTTCCAAATCCACACAACAAAGAAGAAAGACTCCTGCATTCCTTGGACATTCACAGGCAACTACGTTACTACTTGGATAAAACTAAGGATGTTAAGTTGTCTATCTCGCCTTCATCTTGCTGGATGGGTTCGGAGCCGACCTCGGCTCCGACTCGGCCACTCTAAAAGCTCGAGAGTTGGTTCCGCCGGCTCGAGGCTCCCCTTATATCCCACAATGCTAGGCGAGAGTTACCTCAGATCTTGTTTGCCGCTACAGCATCGAGGTGTTGGTTTTTTCTATCGGCTTGTTGGTAAGTGTATTTTTTGTGAAAATACAGACTTAAAACCCTATATTTTTAGGTTTAAATATATTTCCCTTAGTGTAGTGGATTTTTACCCTTGTTATCCGAAAAATCCCATTTTTTTCCCACAAGAACTTTAAAGTTCTCTCTCGGGCCTTCTGGCCTTTCCCCATCCCTAGTGGTGTGTGTGTTACTCTTAACTAAACTTTAGTAAATTGTTTATTTCTGAGTTTTAAAGTAAAATTAGTGTAATCAGTGTGTCTGTTGTGTGTGTGTGATTACACTTTTTTGTATAAGATGTCTAAAGACACAAAGGTCTCAGGCTTCAAGAAGTGTGATGCATGCTGTCAGAAAATGTCTCTGACAGACGGTCACACTTCTTGTGTCTATTGCCTGGGTTTTGCAGCTGCAGGACTCCTGTGCTGTATGCCATGGCTTCAGCCCCAGGGTCCTGCAGGAAAGAAAAATAAGTTGATCCACGGGTCTCCTTAAGCCTGAGGATTCCCTTTCTGTCTCTGGGAAGCCCTCTAAGGCTTCTAGGTCCTCGGCTCCAGCTTCTGAGCCGAGACCTAAAGCTACAAAGCCTATGTCTGCATCGCTCCGCTGGAGCCGATGAGTCTACAGCTTCTGTGGTTCCTCGCCCGCTGGAGCCGAGGTAGTAAATTCCCTTGTCGGCTCCGACCAGACCTTTGGAGCCGACATCTAGGAAGAGATCCAGGTCACCATCCCTTGGCTCCGTTCATTCGCTCCAGCATCTCCTCTGCTGTCTGAACGGAGCCATAAATCTCACCTCTAGGTCATCGAGGCTGTCGGATCATGACCTCCAGAGGGTAGTGAGTCGACTTCTTAAGTCCGAGGCACTGGCCCAAATGCTTCAGAGCCCGACTCATCAGTCGATGCCTGTCCCTGTCCATCAATATATTCCTCCTCCGACTCGGAGCTCGGAGCCGGGCGCTGAACCGAGACTGTGGCAGCGCCGAGCCGATACAGGTGTCTTCGGCTCCGCCGCCGGCTCCGATTTCTTCTTTCGAGGATTCTCGGCTCCGGACTTCCCTCGCCGGCTCCGAGGGGTGAGTGGCATCGGACCCTTGTCCGACCCGCTCTTCCTCTCAGATCTTCGGCGCTGGTGAGTTCGGCTCTGAGATCGGCCTCGGAGCCATCACTGTCGGTGCCGAGGGAGGTTCTCAGCTTCTCTGGCTTTGCCTGACAGGGGTGCGTTCGAGGTCATGCGGAGTGTGTTAGAGCCTGGCTCTACTCCACAGTCGGCTCCGCCCCTCCCTCTACGTGGCCCCAGGTCAAGTCGACTGAGTCCCTCAGCCCGGGCCGCAGAGAGCCAGCTCCTCAGGAACCCCTGTGGGATTTCATCCTCTTCTGAGGCCTCTCCTGATTTGGCAGAAGAGCCCCCTCGGGAGAGGAAGTGTAAGAGGAAACACATTGACTCACCTGAGTCCATCACATCTGACACAGATTTAGATGATTCCGAGGGTTCCCCGTTCCCCTTCTGAAGATGTCTCTTTCAGACATTCTCAAATCCTCAAACAGAGGGGAAATTGGCCAGCCCTCAGCCCTTCGGAGGATGAATCTGTGTACCTTGAGGCGTTCGCTCTCGCCCTTCCACCTCCTGGGTGTCTCCCCTTGACCCCTCATGCACGTGGTAGCTAAAAGGCATGGACGGCTCCTGATTCAGTGGACCCCACTCCCAGGAGACCCTCAAAATTTATAACGCACCATCAGACAAACAGTTCTTGACAAAAGGAGTTTCTGTGGATGCTATGGTGGTAGCTGCTGCCACTAAGAAGGAACTAGCTGATCCTTCAGTACCTGTCCATCCACCTAACAAGGAATCTAGGTCCATGGACAGGTACGGAAGCGGATGTTCTCGTCAGCGACATTTACTATGCGTTAAGCTGAATTACCTGTGCCATTTCACTGCCTTCAAAGGGACTTGATTAAAGAAGCGAGTGACATGTTGAAGGATCCTACAGCTGCGGTTTTCAAGATAAGATGAACACGCAGCTGGCCACCCTTAACTCCATAGCCAACTCCTCCATGCCTCCTTTCTACGGCTGATGGAGCGAGGGCCGCAGGGACAGGTGTGGCCTTACGTAGGCATGCCTGGATGCGGCTATGCAATTTTGGACCCCTTCAAGACGCCTTTCACTAACTCCCGCTTGATGGATCATCTCTTTGGTCCTCAAGTGAAAGAAACCTTGACTAGGTGCGAGACTGATGGCAAGACTCTTTCTGCCGCCGGAGTCCGCTTTTCTACTCCTTCTAGGCCTTACCCCAAAGGCCAGAAAAGTGGGAAAATGTGGTTCCGTAAACAATCTCAAGGGACTTCGCCTGACGACAAGGTCGCTTCTCGCCAGAGGCAGAGGCGGAATAACAATGGTAGACGCCGCCTCGAGGCAGGGGGCTCCAGAACCAAGGCAATCGGGAAGCCTTCTCTGATAAGCCTTTTCAGCATCCCTGAGGTGTTGCCCGACTGCCCACCTTCGGAGGCAGTCGGGGGAAGATTGTCACTGTACCCAGAAGCCTGGCTATCCCTCACTCAAGACAAATGGGTACAGTCCGTCATTTCAAGGCTATTCTATCCCCTTTCTTCGATTCCAATCCAATCAAAAAATCCCTTCCAGATGTTCCACCCCAAAGGGATCTAGCGGTTTTGGAAATTTCAAAACTGCTTGCAAAAGAGCAATTCAGCCAGTTCCAGCAGACCAGAAAGGATCCGAATCTACTCAAGGTTCTTTTTAGTTCCAAAGAAAACAGGGACTGGAGACCAATTTTGGATCTCAGTATCTTGAACAGATCAGTCAAGAAAACAAGATTTCGGATGGTCACGCTGCAGTCCATCCTTCCCCTATTGGGAAAAGGAAACTGGATGTGCTCTATAGACCTTCAGGATGCGTACTATCACATAAAATGAACAGACGCTCCAGAAGATTCCTCCGCTTCAGGCTGGGAACCAGTCATTTTCAATTCAGGGCCCTGCCCTTTGGTCTCACCACTGCCCCGGTGTTTACCAAATGCATGGCAGTGGTAGCTTCTCACCTGAGATGACAAGGATTCCAGGTGTTTCCATATTTGGACGACTGGCTCCTCACAGCTCCCACCAAGCATCTCCTTCTGATGGCCAGGGATTACACCTTTCGCATTTGTCAAAAGTTAGGCATTTCAATAAATTGCGAAAAGTCTGTTTTGTCGCCTTGTCGTACTATTACTTTCATAGGTGCAAATCTAGACACAGTAGACATGTCTGCAAGACTAACACATCAAAGAATAACAGACATTCACAAAGTGGTCTCACTCCTTTTCAACAACAACAAAATCAAAGCCAGGTTGGTATTGAAAGTGTTGGGAATTATGGCGGCTGCCATACCTCTGCTTCCATTAGCCAGATTCCACATGCGGATCCTTCAATGGATGCTCTTTACACAATGGTCATACCAGCAACTTCCAATGTCCCACACCATTGTGATCACGCAGGCGTGCAGAAATCATCTCATGTGGTGGATGTCTTCCCCTCAGCTCTTGTTGGGAAGACCCTTTGTTCCACCCCCTCCGTTTGCTACTCTGACAACGGATGCCTCCCTGATCGGTGGGGGCATTATCAGGGCAGGACGGTCCAGGGCACATGGCAACCAAACGAATGCCACTTGCACATAAATGTTCTGGAGATGAGAGCAGTGCTTTTAGCGTTGCAAGCCCTTCAAGACTCTCTTCCCTTGGGAACGATTGCAATCCAGACAGACAATATGTCTGTAGTGTGGTACATCAACAAACAAGGCGGAACCAGGTCATACCCCTGTGTCGAGAAGCACTCAGATTGTGGCAATGGGCGATTTCTTCTCAGCGGTTTCTGATAGCAACGCACATCCCGGAAGTCCAATCAAATTATGGACAAGTTGAGCAGAGCTATCCTCATGCCTCACGAGTGGTCTCTGAAAGACTCTGTAGTGAGAGAAATTTTCCTCAAGTGGGGTCAGCCTTGCTGCGATCTTTTTGCTACTCCCCAAAACAGCAAGTGCAGAGAATATTTCACTCTATTCCCTTTACCAGGCCAACCCAGCAGAGACGCTCTAGTCCAAGTTTGGCCCCGGGGACTTCTTTATGCATTTCCTCCCTTCCCACTAATCTCTCAAGTGATACAGAAAGCTATCGCTCAGAAGGCCTCATTGATCCTCATTGCTCCTTACTGGCCTCGACAGGTGTGGTTCCCCTTCCTACATCAATTTCTATTGGAGCGACCGTGGCATCTGGACCTAGTTCCAGATCTTTTGATCCATCAGTCGGGTCAGGTACATCGCTCCCTCCCCTCTCTGAACCTCACTGCTTGGTTCCTCCAGTTCCAACCTTAGTCAGGCTTCCTCAATTATCTCAATCTGTTCGAGATATTTTGATAGCTTCCCATAAATCTTCCACTCGGAAGATTTATTTGAGTAAGTGGAAACGCTTCACTTATTGGGCTCAAGGAAGGGACATAGATCCTTTCACTGCTTCCATCCAAATAGTCCTTGATTTTCTAGCTGAACTCTTCCATGCAGGTTCATCTCCCTCTACTCTTAAAGTTCAATTGGCAGCTATTTCTAACTTTCATGTGGGTATTTCTGAATCTGCCCTAATGTCCCACAAGCTTTGTAAAGCATTTTTGAAAGGAGTTTTTCTTCTCAGACCTCCTATAAGAAATCCTCCTTCTCCTTGGGACCTAAATTTAGTTCTGGCTTCTTTGATTCTTCCTTATTTCGAACCTGCAGTCTCCTGTTCCTTAAAATTGCTATCATGGAAGACTCTCTTTCTGGTAGCTATTACTTCAGCTAGAAGAGTTTCAGAACTTCAAGCACTCAGCTGTCGACCTCCTTATCTATTATTTCATAAGGACAGGGTATCCTTACGAACGAACCCGTCCTTTTTGCCTAAGGTAGTCTCGACGTCAAATCTAAATCAAAGCATTGACCTCCCTGTCTTTTTTCCAGAATATTCCAATAGATCTGAACAAAAATTACACTGCCTGGATGTTCATCGTCAATTGAGGTACTATTTAGATAGAACAAAACAATTCAGAAAATCTGACCAACTGTTTGTCTCCTATGCGGAAGGCAGAAAGGGACTTTCAGTTTCAAAAGTATCATTATCCAGATGGCTTACATCTTTGATTTCCCTTGTGCATGAAATTAGACACCAAAAGCTGCCTAATAAACCTAAGGCCCATTCCACCAGGGCTTTGGCTACTTCTTTAGCCTTCCAAGACAGACTGCCTATTGACACCATTTGTGCAGCGGCTACTTGGGCTACTCCTCACACTTTCATTTCTCATTATAAGTTGGATTTAGCTTCTAGGCATAGAGCTAACTTTAGTTCCACTGTTCTCAGGAGTCTGTTCCGTTAGGCCACCCGGGACAAGGTGCTAGGGACGCGGTCCCATCCAGCAAGATGAAGGCGAGATAGACAACTTAACATATAGAAGTTATGTTCTTACCATAACGTTCCATGTTAGTTGTCTTCTTCTCGCCGCCTTCTTGCATCCCACCCTCCTTCCCCCTGGCCTGGACAGACCTAGAGGAGTTGTGATTGTGATCTCTCTTTCTACCACCTCTTTACTTAGGCATATGCTGTTTGCATATTCCCTGAATCAGGATGTAGGTCACCCTTCTTCTCCCTGTTGTCAGAGGTGGACTCTGTTTTTAGTTTTTCTGTTATATACTGTTTCTATTATAAGCTGGGGTTAGCTTACAAACGAGATCTGAGGTAACTCTCGCCTAGCATTGTGGGATATAAGGGGAGCCTCGAGCCGGTGGAACCAACTCTCGAGCTTTTAGAGTGGCCGAGTCGGAGCCGAGGTCGGCTCCGAACCCATCCAGCAAGAAGAAGGCGAGAAGAAGACAACTAACATGGAACGTTATGGTAAGAACATAAATTCTATTTTTCAGAAATTCTGACCAACTTTTTGTATCCTATGCTACAGCATCACAAGGAAAGGCGATCTCAAAATAGACCATTTCCAAATGGATAGGACATTGCATACGTTTTTGCTACACCCATCATGGAAAACCAATTCCTGCTAGCATAAGGCCCCACTCCATCAGGGCAGCAGCTAGATCTATAGCCTTCCTCAGGGGGGTGCCAACCAAGGATATTCTGGAAGCTGCAACTTGGAGTTCAGTACACACCTTCACCAAACACCATCAGTTATCACTTTACTCTAAGACTAGAGCTGGCTTCACCACTGCAGTTTTGCAGGGCCTTCTAGCCTCCTCTAACCCTGTTTGACTCAACCTCCCATCCTTAGCTTTGGGATTCTACCCAAGTCTGATGACTGCAGCAGGGTAACACGATGAACATAGTACAGTTTTGTACCTACCATAAATGTAGATGTTCAAGTGTATACCTTGCTGCAGTCCAGGTTACCCTCTCTCCATCTCCTCTGACCTAACCAACACCTTTCAATACCTTAAAATCTGATACAACCTTTGTGGTGTATTTGCTTATAGCTGGGGGATGTTTTGTTTGTGCTAAGCTTTTATTATTGGTACTATCTACTGACCGTCTTTTGGGGGGCACCTGGCATCTGGGGCAAGAAAAACTGAAGAAAATGGCGTCGGATGCCTCTTGTATACCCCTGGCGCACTGACGTCAGGGAAGAGGCGACAGCAGCCGACTCCGGACCAAGACTTTGGAATTCAGGCCGACTGCGGGACCGCCTGATGACAGGATAACCCAAGTGTTAAGACTGCAGCAGGGTATACACTTGAACATCTACATTTATGGTAGGTACAAAACTGTTTACTCGGGCATGTGTGTGTGTATATTTTTTAGGTATGTGTTTTATTTTTGATATATGTATATATATATCTGTATAGATAGTGCACACATGCAGTGGATATAAAAATTGTACACACCCCTGTTAAAATGCCAGTTTTTTGTTTATAAAAAAATGAGACCACAACAAATCATTTCAAAACGTTTCCCATCTTTAATGGGATGTATAATCTGTACAATTCAATTGAAAAGCAAACAAATCTGTTAGGGGAAAAATATAAAAAATAAAAAACATACAATATCCTGGTTCCATAGGTGTGCACACCCTTAAACTAATGCTTTGTTGTGTTTGCAAAAACCCTTAAACCTAATACTTTGTTGAAGCTCCTTTTGATTTAATTACAACGTTCAGTCTTCTTGGGTACACACCTGCCCATCAGTTAGAGAGACTAACCCCAAATAAAGTTCAGCTGTCCTAATAGGATTTTCCTGACATTTACTCAGTTGCCTGCTACAGCAAAAGCCATGGTTTGCAGAGAGCGTACGAAGCATCAAAGGGATCTCGTTGTTGAAAGGTTTCAGTCAGGAGAAGGATACAAAAAATTTCCACAGCACTGGATATATCATGGAAGACAGTCATCAAAAAGTGGAGAAAATGAGACAACAGTGACATTGCAAAGAACTGGATGTCCCTCCAAAATTGATGAAAAGACTAGACGAAAACTGGTCAGGGAGGCTGGCAAGAGACCTACAACAAGAGAAGGAGCAGCAGGAATTTCTGGCAAGTACTGGTTGTGTACTACATGTAACAGCAGTCTCTCATATTCTCCATATCTCTGGACTAATGGGTAGGGTTGCTAGACGGAAGGAATCCTTTTCTTATACAGAAAAACTTCCAGGCCTGGCTAAAATTTGCAAAACAATACATCATGTCTTCCAAAAGCATGTGGGAAAAGCTTGAGGTTTTCGAGTAGCTCGAGGCCATGTCCCTATCCCATGATGCTGTATGCCTCACCTCAGATCTAGTTTGCCGCAGCAACAGATCGGAGGTAGAGTGTGGAGCTCGGGCCAGTATATTCATCTTTCTCTGATTTATTCAATTTATTTATATTAGAATATTACAGGAAGAGGGCGGCCACGGTGGTACAGCGGTTAGCATTGTCGCCTCACAATAAGAGGTTCTCTGGTTCGATCCTCAGCTTGGGTACCTTTGTGCGGAGTCTCCATGTCCTCCCTGTGGTCTCGTGGGTTTCCTCCTACATCCCAACGACATGCTGTAGGTAGATTGGACACTCTGAATTGGCCCTAGGCACGAGTGTGTGTGCCTTCTGTGGAAGGTTGGGTGCCAAGCTGGCATTTCGCCACCATAAAATTCCACTGCCAATCATGAGCAGAGAGGTGATCCGCTGTGGTGACTCCTAACTGGGAAAAAGCCGGAAGAAGAATATTACAGGAAGAGTGTATTTTTCCTAGTTTAGCCATAGACTAGTACTCAGTCATTTTCTTTGATTTATTTTCTCTCAGAAAAAAATTGTTTATAGAGCGGCTGCTCTTAGGCCTTTAATTGGCCATTTTTTTTGTTAGTCCCTAATCCCTTTAGAATGTTTAATTCTAACTGTTTAACTGTTAATTTCTTAGTGTGTGGTTTAGAGTGTTGTTGTTATAGCTGTTTAACTCTTTAGCTGTTAAACTATTTAGTTGTCAATCTAGTGTACAGTGTTAACCTAGCCAGTGTGTTTTGTTTAGGCAGTTTAAAATATGTATATATATATATATATATATATATATATATATACACACACACATATATACATATATATATATATATATATATATATATATATATATATATATATAGTTATTTCTGTCACCATTACATTTTGGCTGATCATAAAGAGAGAGAGAGACAGAAGTCAGGGTTTAAGAAATGCCGACAACAAATGTCCATTACTGATTTACATGCGAGTTGTGTGTGTACTGTCTGGATGCAGTCCATCTTCAGGAGGGCTGCTCCATTTGTCACTCGTTCAGCAACAGGTTCTTGTTAGAACGTAGGAGAAAGCTAGTGGATAGAGGTTTGTTGAAACCTGATTTTCAGGAATCTCTTGATCAGGCTGATCAGACTTCAAAATCTTCCAAGGGATCTAAGTCTTTGAAAGCTTCTTCAGAGATGAAGTCTTCTATTCCGAAATTAGCTGAGAAGGTGCGGTCGCTGGTTCCACAGACCTTGGAAATGAGCAAGTTTTTCGGAGCCGGTCTCCAAAATTTTGAACTCACCAATTTTACATTCTGTGGCTTGATCCATCCCTTCGACTCTATGTTCTTCGTGTTTCACTGTTGCAGTCATTACGTTTGGGTAATCTGCTGGCAGGTTGCCCTCAGTCGGCCTGAATTCCAAAGTCTTGGGTCCTGCGTCAGTTGCTGTCTTCTCTTCCATGACATCAGGTCGTCAGGGGTATAAAACATGCAGCCAACGCCATTTTCTTTAGTCTTTCTTGCCGTGCGGTGCCCAAAGCAGAAGCATTTCGCAAGTGCCAGTCGGCCGACTACTGAAATATTCGAGTTTGAGTCTCAGAATCGAAGTCTTCACTAAAGCCAAGTACCCCATTGGGGAAACTTTTTTCTTGCTTTTTACTGATGTCAGAAAAAGTTAATAATTGTATTGCTTGTGGGAAGCAAATACCTCATAAGGATTTCCATTTATACTGTATTCCTTGCCTAGGCCCTGATCACAACGTGCCTGGCTGTCGGTTTTGTGCTAGATTTAACCAACGCACTATTGAGCGTTGGTATATTTTTGCATCAAAGTATTTTGGAAACAGATTTAATTAACCAGAAATGTCGGATAGCAATCTGACTACTGGAGTACATAAAAAAACGCAAAGGAAAGGACACAGAAAGGCAGTCGAGATCCAAAACCGACAATGAAGCTTCTCCTAAGCCAGTCGCCTGTTCATCGGTACTCAGTGAGGTGCTTTCGCAGCCCCTGATACCAGCTACCTTTGAGTCGCAGGCCTCTACGACACCCATGTGGAGTCCGTCATGCCTCAAGATACTCACGGTATTGGACCAACGGATGTATCTCCCTCGGATGGGTTTTGAGCCGCTGAGCAGGCACCGGCTTCTGAGGGTGTATTCAGACCTCAACATTTGTATATCAAACCGACGACAGCTGCAAAATCAAAGACAAAAGCAACTTCTAAAACTAAAAAAACTGATGCATGAGCCACGTGCACAGGCCTCTATGCCTAAAAAAATAGATGATCAAAATGGCTGAAGACCTTATTACCCTGATCAGGGGTACCCATCCCCCTCCAGATAAGAGGCCTAGGCAAGACACTGATTATGAATCTTCAGATCAGGTTTCTATTTCTTCTGATTCCTCTTCTGATCAGGAATTATCTTTACCTCCCTATGAGGATTCTGATGCTGAGGAGTCTATTCCTCCCTATGAAGATGCTGAGGAGTCTATTCCATCTACATCTCCTCCTGAGGATTATTCTTTTGGAGAAACCTTGCATACTTTGAGAGAGCATTTTCACTGGAAGAGTCAAGACTTCTCGGAATCAAAAAAGAGGCTCGGGGATTTCCTTCTTCTCCCTCAGCACAAGCCTTTGGCAATTCCCCCTGTTTTAGACATTGTGGATGATGTGTTTTCGGAGTCAAGCTTGTCCCCTAACTCCTTACCTCTGGCTCCCAGTAAGCCTGACCGATATTACAGGGTCCCTGACTCTCATAAATTTTTATTTAGAAACCCTGCTGCTGATCCTGAAACTATTTCACAGGGTCCAAAGGGAGTTAATGTCTCAACAGCAAAAATTTCTACCCCCTCTGACAGAGATTCAAGGGCACTGGACAGATGGGGAAAAAAGGTTTATACATCTGCAACCTTGGCAGTCAGGGTCTTAAACTGTCAATTTCATATGCTTAAGTACCGACAACATGTTATGGGATTGCTGAAACAGAAAAATTATGTTGATTTCAGAATGTGCAGAAAATAAAGAATTGCAGGAATTATTGCATGCAGCTGAACAAGTTGGAAAGCGTACTTAATGTGGTTTTGATTCTTTAGAGGCCTCCTGCAGGGACGCAGTTACTGGATCTGTGCTTAGGAGGCATGCCTGGTTAAAGGAACAAAATTTGCCTGATCATGTTAAAGCTAAATTGCTAGATGCACCTTTTACAGCATGATTCTCTTTTTGGTATTAAGGCAGAAGAGGTTTTAAAGAAAGTGGAAGACAAAGCTAAATCTATGCAAACTGTTAGATATCTTACAAGTGCAGCCACCAAGATTCAGTAGATACTGGCCTACAAAAAATTGGTCCTTTCTGTGTCAGACAGAGCTCAAAGGGGCAAATCCAGACACCTAAGGGTTCCAGATACCAGGCGGAAGACTCGTACAGGTCAAAGCAATGGGGCGCATCCACCTCCAAATCTGCAGGAGATAAAGCGCAAACCTACAGAAAGCAATCCCAATGACTTCCCTCTGACTACACCAAGCACTTATCTTTTGACAGCACCCATAGAGGGAAAATTAGCACTTTTTGCTCAAAATTGGCAGTTGTTAACCCAGGACAAGTGGGTACTAAACACACACGGATACAGATTCCATTTCCACACACTGCCAGTGGCAAATGGTTGGCCAGATCTGCCAAAAAATCAATGGGCAGAGGCACAAACAGGTTACGTCCCTGATGGATATGGGGGCCATTCAGACAGTACCAGAACAGGAAAAAGGACAAGGTTTTTACTCTACTGTTCTTGGTACCCCAGAAAGGACAAGGCCTGGCGGCCAGTACTGGATTTATCGATTTTGAACACATACCTGGACATTCCAAAATTCAAAATGCTGACTTTGCAGCAGCTACTGCCCATGCTGGGCAAGAATGCTTGGCTGGTGACTTTAGACCTAAAAGAAGCATACCTGCATGTCTCAATAAGACAGTCGTGCAGAAGATACCTCAGATTCAAGGCTGGCTTAATGCTTTACCAAGTCTCTGCACTGCCCTTTGGCTTATCTACTGTGCTCAGGGTCTTTATAAAGTGCCTGGCACCAGTAATTGCATTTTGCAGGCAAAAGTATACAGATATATCCTTACTTGGACGACTGTCTCATTCAAGCAGAGAACAAGTACACTCTTCTTCGACACCTGGCATTTGTGAAAAGGCTTCTAACATGCCTAGGGTACACAATAAACAAAAAGAAATCACAACTGGTACCCTCTCAAAAAATAACATTCCTGGGTGCAAGCTTGAATACAACTGCCCAGATGGCTTACCTCACGCCAGACAAACAAAGGCAACTGACTACTTACTTCAAACTGATGGCAACAAAAACCCAGTCTTCTGCAAGACAAATTCTGCAGGCTCTGGGCTTCATGGCATCCTGCATCCTACTAATTCCATATGCAAGACTGCATATGAGGAAACTTCAGTGGTACCTTAAAAGTTTATGGAGTCAACATTCACACAGTCTGGAAACAGTGATTCCTCTCATTACAAGTCTGCAACAGGAGTTTCTATGGTGGGCAAAGGCCAGCTGCCAAAACATGGGACGGCCCTACACTCTACCTCCTGCCAGCCAAACCTTAACAACAGATGCATTAGATTATGCCTGGGGGGCCCACATTTCAGGAAGATGCATTCAGGGCATATGGGCACTAAAACAAATGCATCTACATATCAACCAGAAAGAGATGCTAGCTGTTCAAAATGCCCTAACAGCCTTCCAGGACTTATTTCATCCAGGACAACTACTGATAGACTAACAACACCATAGTCATGTGGTATATAAACAAGCAAGGGGGCACACACTCATACCCTCTTAGCAGATTAGCCATGGCATTGTGGGACACAGCCTTGACCTACCAAATACATCTTCAAGCTCAATTCCTGCCAGGAAAACAGAACACACTGGCAGACGATTTAAGCAGAAATCTTATGGATCCTCACGAGTGGAAAGTAAATCCACAAGTATTCAGCATGGTAACAGAGAAATGGGGGAGCCCAGACATAGATCTATTTGCCTCTCCTCAAAATTATCAATTGAAAAGATTCTGCACAAGGACTTATCACAGACGAGCATGGAAAGTGGAAGCCCTATCTTTCAGTTGGAAAAACCTGTCAGTTTACGCCTTTCCTCCTCTGCCTCTTATACCCAAGGTCCTCCTAAAAGTCAGACAAGAGAAGCCAAAGATATTAATTGCCCTGACTGGCCCTACCAATACTGGTACCCAATCCTAAGGAACTTGTCTCAATACCCAGCTTAGACATTTCCTTCATAGACCACAACTACTGTCCCAGCAAAACAATCAGTTCCTGCACAATCAACTACAGACTCTGATCCTGGCAGCATGGCTAATCATACGAACGACACCTCTCAGTAAACCTGTTATAGATGTCATTTTGGAAGCCAGAAGGCCTAGTACTAGAAAATCTTATGCTGACAAATGGAAGAGATTCTGTGCTTGGAATCGAGCACAAGGACCTGATGCAGCAGAACCACATATTCCCCAGATATTACAATACTTAACTGAAATGCTTGACAAAGGCCTATCTTTCTCATCAATCAAAATCCATGCCTATGCCATTTTGGCTCATTACAATACAGAGCCACCAATCTTTTCTCATCCTTTACTAAAGCAGCATCTTAGAGGAGCCAAAAATCTAAGGCCTCCTAGAAGATCACCATTACCTGAATGGGACTTCAATTATGTGTTGGAAAAGCTCACCCTTCCTGAATTTGAACCAGCCGCTACTGCTGATATAAAGTTCTTATCATGGAAGATAGCTCTGCTGCTAGCAATTACTTCCAGCAAGAAGAGTTTCAGAGCTACAGGGCCTCATGACTGTAGAGCCTTTTATCATATTTTACCCAGACAGGGTGTCCCTGAGGACCAATCCTACTTTTATGCCTAAGGTGGTTTCCAGTGTGGCTCTTAACCAAACAATTCATCTGCCATCCTTTTATCTAATTCTGCAGAACAAGGGGGAGAGAATTCTGCATTCCTTGGACATACACAGACAGTTAAGATTCTACTTGATCAGGACTAAAGCTCTAAGAAAAACTGAGCAATTACTGTTGTCATATGCTGCAGGATCAGAAGGAAAGGCTATCTCAAAGCAGACAATTTCAAAGTGGATAAGCCACTGCATCTGTTTCTGCTACTTACACCATTGTAAACCTGTGCCCAAGGGCATTGGGTCTCATTCCACCAGAGTTGCAGCTACTTCAGCAGCCTTTCTCAGAGGAGTACCAATCAAAGACATTCTAGAGGCTGCTACTTGGAGTTCTGTTCACACCTTTACAAAGCATTACCATTTGCGCCTCTACTCTAAGTCCAGGGCAGGCTTTGCCACTGCAGTGCTGCAGGGCCTTATAGCCACACCTAATGCTGTTACTTCCAGACTCCCAACCATAGCTTTGGGATTCTACCCAAATGTAATGTCTGCAGCAGTGAAATACGAAGAACATAGTACAATTGTGTACACTTATAAGAAACGTAGATGTTTGAGTGTATTCACTGTTGCAGTCCAAAGGTTACCCTCCTGCCATCCCCATGTCATTCTACTGTTTATCTTTCCTTTCCTTCTCTATCTTCTACAACCTATGTGGTGTATTTGCTTGTAGATGAAGGTAAAGTTTATATTGATGCATGTATATAGATATATAATATTGCTACCTTTTTGGGGGCACCTGACATCGGGGGCAAGAAAAACTAAAGAAAAGGGCGTCTGCTGCATGTTTTATACCCCTGACGACCTGACGTCATGGAAGAGAAGACAGCAACCAACGCAAGACCCGAGACTTTGGGATTCAGGCAGACTGAGGCCAACCTGCCAGCAGATGACCCAAATGTAATGACTGCAACAGTGAATACACTTGAACATCTACATTTATGTTAAGTGTACACATCTGTACTTTCTTCGAGAAGCCTCTCCGATATGGATGTTGACCGAGTGGTGCAGTGGCTCCTCCAGAACCCGGCATTAGCCAAATTGTTGTCGGCTCCTGCCGAACCAGTCTCTGAGCCGAAGACGTCCTTGCCTTCTTTGTCTGCTCTTTCTCTGAGCTGAGCCAGGTCTTCGGAGCCGGAGGACGTAGAACTGATGATCATGGAACCCTCTGAGCCGTGGCCTGTTCCAGTGCCATCTGCTCTGTCGACACAGACTAATTCAATGCCTATGGAGGAGTTTGGGAGCAGGCACTGTCCAGTCGGGTCCAGGGAGAGAGTGAAACCGATGGGTCAGTTCTGACCCTTCCTCTCAGAGCTTTGGCATGGATGAGTTCGGCTCATTCCTATGGTTCAGAGCCCACTGTTTTGGTGCTTGGGAAGTTGCTGTCTTCAGAACCAGTTGCTTCCTTGCAGAGGGGCCTTTGATGCCATGAGGAGAGTTATGTCTCCAAAGACAGACACTTTATCAGGGCCTACTTACTCATCTGCGAATGTGCCACGATGTTCATCGTGTTTCACTGTTGCAGTCATAACTGTAGGGTGCTCCTGCCGGCAGGCAGCCCGAGGTCGGCCAGAATCCCAAAGTCTGGGTCCGGCGTCGGCTGTACAAGCCAGTACCCTGACGTCAGTACGCTCTGGTACATAGCCCCCAGCCGACCCCATCTTCTCCAGTCTTTCTTGCCGTGCGGTGGAAAGCAGCTCGCAAGTCGTTGGTTGGCGATTTTCGAACAGCGTTTTTGGTTGTTGTCCGTCCGAGGTTCTTACTTCTCTTGTCAAAGCTAAGTACCCGTTGGGAATCTTTTCTTGTTCCTCCGATGTCAGAAAAAGTTAATAATTGTATTACGTGTGGGAAACAAATACCTCATAAAGATTTCCACTCTTACTGTCTACCTTGCTTAGGCCCTGACCACGACGTTTCTTGTTGTCTGTTCTGTGCCAGGTTTAATTCTCGTACTATCAAACGCAGGTACGACTGGGCTCTGAATTACTTTGGCAGACGCTTCAATTATAGAATGTCGTCGGATGCTACCGGAATTCAAAAGAAGCGCAAAGACAAGGACAGGCCTCCGAGGTCCAAACAGGACTCGTTGCAGCTGGAGCCAGCGTCCGGTTCGGCTGTCGTCAGTGAGGCGCTTTTGCAGCCCCTGTCGTCAGCCACTTCTGAACCGATGGCCGATATGGACTCCCATGGGGAGCCATCAAGGCCTTCTATTTTATCTGCTGCAGGACCTTCGGACGTCGCTCCCTCGGATGGGTCCGGAACCGCTGTGCAGGTACCGGCTTCTGAGGGGGTATTCAGGCCTACTCACATCACTATTTCAAAGGCAAAGACAAAGACTCCTGTTAAATCCAAAGCTTCTGCTCATGCTACTTCTGAATCTACTCCCCAGACACAGAAGCAATTGTTAAGGATGGCTGAAGATTTGCTTACTATGATTAGGGGTTCTCACCCCCCCCCGAGAAAAGGCCTCGACAGGATGTTCCTATGGATTCCTCTGACCAGGCTTCTATATCTTCTGTCTCTTCCTCTGATCAGGAATATTCTTTTCCTCCTTATGAGGATTCGGATGCTGAGGACTCCTTGCCCTCTGCCTCCCCGCCTGAAGATTTTTCTTTTTGGGAAACCTTACATGAGATGAGGGAACATTTTCATTGGGAAGGTCAGGATTATTCTGCTTCCAAGAAGAGGCTTAGAGAATTCCTTCTTCTTCCTCAACATAGGCCTTTGGCTATCCCTCCTGTTCTTGACATTGTGGATGATGCTTTTTCCGAGGCTAATTTGAATCCTGACTCCATGCCTCCTGCTCCCTCTAAGCCTGATAGGTTTTATAGGGTTCCTGAGTCTCATTTGTTCTTGTTTAAGAATCCTTCTGCAGATCCTGAAACTATATCTCAGGGCTCTAAGGCTGCTAAAGTTGCTACTTCTAAGAATCCTATTCCCTCTGAGAAGGATTCTCGTGCCTTAGACAGGTGGGGTAAAAAGGTATATACTTCTGCTACCCTCTGTTAGGGCTTTAAATTGCCAGTTTCATATGTTTAAGTATCAGCAATTTCTTTTGTCTGTTTTAAAGCAAAAGCTTGCCTCCCTTTCTGCATGTGCAGAAGATAAGGAACTACAGGATGTATTGCATGCAACTGAACAAACATAGCTTGCATTGTGGTTTTGATGCTTTGGATGCTTCTTGCAGGGCCGCAGCCTCTGGTACTGTTATCAGGAGACATGCTTGGCTTCGTGAGCAAAGTTTACCTGAACAGGTTAAGGCTAAATTATTAGATGCCCCTGTTCAGCATGATGTTTTTTTGGGATCTAAGGCTGAGGAGGTTATTAAAAAGATGGAAGAAAAGGCAAAATCTATGCAAACTGTGAAAGATTTCTTGCAAGTTCAGCCTCCTAGATTTTCCAGGAATTGGCCCTCCAAAAATTGGTCCTTTCCCACGTCTGACAGGCCTCAAAGGGGAAGAGGTCGTGGTCAAGCTCAGACCTCCTACAGATCGAGACAATGGACTGCTTCTTCACCTAGAAGTGGAGAAGACAGATCCCAATCTCAAAGGAAGCAAACTCAATGACTCTCTCGGTTGGGCTACAAGACCTCTTTACCTGGATGCCCCTCTCGGAGGAAAACTTTCTCTTTTTTACAGAAATTGGACTCGTGTTACCCAGGACAAATGGGTATTGGACGTGATTTTAAAAGGCTACAAATTCCACTTTCATACCTTGCCAAGGGCTTTCGGTTGGCCAGATCTGCCAAAACATCAATGGTCAGAGGCCTTAAATCAAGTGAATGCTCTTCTGGCCATGAGAGCCATAGAGCCTGTTCCACTCTCAGAGATGGGAAAAGGTTTTTATTCAAGACTGTTTCTGGTTCCAAGAAAGCAAAGCTCAAGGAGACCTATTTTGGACCTTTCTGTGTTAAACACCTTTTTGGAAATTCCAAAATTCAAGATGCTTACTCTGCAGCAGCTGATTCCAATGCTCTCTCAGGACGCCTGGATGGTGACATTGGATCTAAAGGAAGCTTATTTACACATTCCCATCAGGCAGGAAATTCCTCAGGTTCAAGGCAGGTTCGAGACACTATCAATTCTCTGTACTGCCCTTTGATTTATCTACTGCGCCCAGAGTCTTTACCAAGTGCCTGGCACCAGTAGTGGCTTATTGCAGACTCCAGGGGATTCAGATTTACCCCTATTTGGATGATTGCCTTATTCAGGCTGACAGCAAGAATCTTTTACTTCAACATCTGGATTTTGTTCAACATCTTTTCCTTCTACTGGGATTTTCAGTGAACACAAAAAAGTCACATTTGATCCCTTCTCAACAAATGGTATTTCTGTGAGCCCTCTTAAATACAACCTTACAAAGGGCCTTCCTCACTACAGAAAAACAAATACAGCTGGCTTCAATTTTCAAGACTTTGGCAACTCTACCTCCGCTCACTGCAAGGAAATTCCTGCAGGCACTGGGCTACATGGCTTCCTGCATTCTGTTGATTCCAAATGCAAGGCTTCATATGAGAAAGCTTCAATGGTATCTGAAAAGTGTATGGTCGCAGCATTACCACGATCTGGACACTCTGATTCCTCTGATCCCCTGCCTCCAGAAGGAGTTCCTTTGGTGGTCCAGGGTGTGTGCGTTAAACGAAGGAAAGCCTTTCCGTCCTCCTCAACCTTCTCAGATCATAACCACGGACGCCTCGGATTATGCTTGGGGAGCACATTTTCTAGGCAATTGCCAGCAGGGAACCTGGACAAAGGATCATCTTCACTGGCACATCAATCTGAAGGAAATGTGTGCAGTTCAAAATGCTCTTCTAGCCTTCAAGAACCTTTTGCATCCAGGACCTCTTTTGATTTGCACAGACAACACCACAGTCAGGTGGTACATAAACAAGCAGGGGGGTTCTCATTCGTACCCGCTTTGCAGACTAGCTATGGCTTTATGGGACACAGCTCTAAATCTGAATCTACATCTCCAGGCCCAATTCATACCAGGAGAACAGAATCTCTTAGCAGACAGCCTGAGCAGGAACATTTTAGATCCTCACGAATGGATGCTAGACACCAACTTATTTGACAAGATTACTGCAGTTTGGGGATGCCCCCAGATAGATCTGTTTGCATCCCATCTCAATCATCAGCTGCCTCTCTTTTGCACCAGGTCATTCCACAAAACAGCTTGGAAAGTGGATGCCCTGTCCTTCAGCTGGAGAAACCTTTCGGGATATGCCTTCCCTCCTCTTCCTCTTCTTCCTCGGATTTTACTAAAGATAAAACAGGACAAGCCCAAGTTCCTCATCTTGATTGCTCCAAATTGGCCTCGACAGTTTTGGTATCCAACTTTAAAGCACCTGTTCTTGGAACCTCCTTGGATTCTCCCTCTGAACCCTTCTCTTCTGTCCCAGCATCAGGGTCAGTTGCTACATTCCATTCTCAAGACCCTTTGTCTGGCAGCTTGGCTCTTCAAAGGAATTTGATCTCTTCTAGTCTTCCCAAACAAGTTTTGGATGTTCTTTTGGAAGCTAGATGACCTAGCACTAGGAAATCCTATGCCTCTAAATGGAAGAGATTTTGCATTTGGATGCAGGACCGAGGCTTGGACCCTCTGGTACCTGATCTCTCTTCTATTTTGCTTTACCTTTTGGATCTTTTGTCTAATGGACTTTCCCTTTCTTCCATTAAGATTCATGCTTCTGCTATTTCTGCTCATTTCAATACTGATCCCCCCTGTTTTTTCTCATCCTTTGGTGAGACAATTCTTGAGAGGGGCTAAGAATTTAAGGCCTCCCAGAACCCCTCCTGTTCCTGCTTGGGATCTTAATTATGTTTTAGAAAAACTTACTTTGCCTCCTTTTGAGCCTGCTGCATCTTCAGATATTAAGTTTTTATCTTGGAAGACCGTTCTTTTGTTAGCTTTGACTTCTGCCAGAAGGGTCTCAGAGTTGCAAGCTCTCATGGCTGTGGAACCATACCTTATTTTCCACCAGGACAGAGTATCCTTGAGGACCAATCCTACTTTCATGCCTAAGGTGATTTCGAAAGTGGCTTTGAATCAAACAATTCACCTTCCTACCTTCTTTCCTAATCCTCAGAATAAAGGGGAAAGGATTTTGCATTCCTTGGACGTGCACAGACAGTTACGATTTTATTTGGACAAGACTAAAGAGTTCAGAAAATCTAACCAATTGTTTGTTTCTTTTGCCTCCAGTTCTCTTGGAAAGGCTATTTCCAAACAAACTATTTCCAAATGGATTTATTCTGGAATAAGATTTTGTTACACTCATCATGGGAAACAATTTCCAGGTACTGTGAGAAGTCATTCTACTAGAGCAGCTGCTACTTCTACAGCTTTTCTCAGGGGAGTTCCTACCATGGATATCTTGGAAGCTGCCACTTGGAGTTCTGTGCATACTTTTTCCAAGCACTACAATCTCCCTTTGTATTCTAAGACCAGGGCAGGCTTTGCCTCTGCTGTTTTGCAGGGTCTTCTTGCTGCCCCTTCTTCTGTCTAAACCTCCCCTGTTTTTTCACTGCTTTGGGATTCCACCCTACAGTTATGACTGCAACAGTGAAGCACGATGAACATAGTACAGTTGTGTACACCTACCATAAATGTAGATGTTCGAGTGTCTTCACTGTTGCAGTCGGTGTTTCCCTCCCTCCTATCCCCTCTTTTTCTCTTTTTTGTGGTGTATTTGTGTTTCCTAGTGGGATTCATTTATGATTTATTGGGGGCTTCTGACATCTAGGGCAAGAAAGGCTGGAGAAGATTGCGTCGGCTGGGGGCTATGTACCAGAGCGTACTGACGTCAGGGTACTGGCTTGTACAGCCGACGCCGGACCCAGACTTTGGGATTCTGGCCGACCTCGGGCTGCCTGCCGGCGGGAGCACCCTACAGTTATGACTGCAACAGTGAAGACACTCGAACATCTACATTTATGGTAGGTGTACACAACTGTACTTTCTACCTCTGCATCACAGGTCCCCTTAAAGCATAGAGGACCTAGAGCCACAGGTAGTCCCATTGGGTGACCCATGTTCTACCGAGACCTCACCAGAAGCTCCTGCTGATGAGGTTCCCAGGAAGAAGCTTTGCAAGAGGATGCATTTAGACTCCCCACAGGAGTCTGTCACATCAGAAACTGACTTAGAGGAGTCTGAAGGGTCCCCACGGTTCCCCTCGGAGGATATCTCTTTCGCTGATGATGTAGAGATCCTAAGACAGAGGGGTGACTTACAGTCAGTTAACCCTACTGATGATGAGTTGGTGCTTCTGAAGGCCTTTGAATCTCAACCCTTCACCTCCTGGGTGACTCCACCCTTCGATGAATTAATGGAATTAGTTGCTCGAATGACGACTGGGTACCTGATACTGTGGAACCTGTCCCTTGGAGGCCCAACAAGTTTCTTAGTTTTACGCAGGACAAAATATTTCTTACCAAAGGAGTGCCTGTTGATGCCATGGTGTTAGTGGCGGCCACCAAGAAAGAGATGTCTGAAACCTCTTCTACTCTCCATCCTCCTAATAGAGTTTCCAGGATTGTGGACAGGTATGGGAAATGCATTTTTAGTTCAGCGACTTTTGGTATGCGATTGCTCAACTATTTAACACACTTCACCAGACATCAGAGAGAGCTCCTTAAAGAGCTTGAAGATACTGTACAGAGGACTGCAGCTGAGGGTGTTTCTGATAAGGTGACATCCCAACTCACTACTCTTAACTCTATAGTTAACTCGTCCATGCGTCTCATTTCTTAAGCAGCTGCCGATACGAGCCGGGCAGCGGGTTTAGGAATAGGTCTTTGGAGACATTCCTGGATGTGCTTATGCTCCTTTGCGGAAGCCTTCAATTCTTCCTTTATTAATACCTCGTTTGATGGCTCGTCCATTTTCGGGCCTAAAGTCAAGGAGACCCCCACTAGATGTGAACAAGGCGAAAAGAATCTGTCTGCCGTAGGAGTCTTTTTTTTTTTCCACCCCCTACTAGACCTTACCCCAAAGTGCAAAAGGGAGGAAAAATGTGGTTCCGCAAGTCCCAAGGAGCCTTTCAGAACACACGCAGTGAACCCCCTTCCAGGGGCAGAGGAGGGGGCAATAATGGAAGATGCCACCCAGGTGGCAAAGGCTATCTGCAAAACCAGGGAGACAGGGATACGTTCTTTGGGAAGCCTTGCCAGCGCTCCTGAAAGGAGGCCCAACTGTCTTACTCTGGAGGCAGTAAGGAGTCGCTTGTCTTTGTATCCAGATGCCTGGCTAAAATTACAAAAGACTCTTTGGTACAAAGCAATATATCCAGAGGATATGTCATTACTTTCACAGAACCACCCCCCGTACGAAAGAAAATCACGGACATTCCACCCAGTCTCTGGGATCAAGCAACCATAGACATTCAAAGGTTGTTAGCAAAAAGAGTCATGCAGCTAGTCCCGGCAGACAAGATAGGATCCGGAATCTAGTCAAGATTCTTTTTTTAGTTCCTAAGAAAACAGGGGACTGGAGGCCCATTTTGGACCTCAATACCCTCAACACTCTTGTAAAGAAAGAGAAGTTCCGGATGGTCACTCTTCAGTCGATTCTTCCATTTCTAGGAACGGATGACCGGATGTGTTGTATAAATCTCAAGGATGCGTACTACCATATCAAAATGGCCAGACCATCCAGAGATCACCTGCATTTCCGGCTGGGAGCCAGTCATGATCAATTCTGAGCACTGCCCTTTGGACTCGCAACAGCTTCCAGAGTGTTTATCAAATGCATGGCAGTGGTTACGGCTCACCTGAGGCGTCTAGGATTCCCATTGTTTCTGTACCTGGACGACTGGCTCCTCTCCGCCACCACCAGGCATCAACTAGTTCAATCCACGGACCTCACTCTCTAGAACTGTTCTCAGTTAGGAATTACTATAAATTTTGGCAAGTCTGCATTGTCACCATCGCAGCGTATTTCCTTTATCGGAGCAGATTTAGACACCACCACCACTATGGTAAAACTGCTCTTGTAAATAATAGTCGCACTTTGGCAACAGGCATCAGACATTCTGGCACAAAACAAAGTACCAGCCTCTCAAGTTTTAAAACTGCTAGGTACTATGGTAGCAACTCTCATAGCAGTTCCTCTAGGGCACATGCAGATGAGAATACTTCAATGGTTACTCTTCACCCAGTGGTCTTACCACAACTTCCAATGTCATTTTTGATAATCATTACAGATTCATGCAAAAAGGATCTACAGTGGTGGTTGACCAGCCACCATGTAGCAGTAGGTTGCCCATTTGTTCTTCCCCCACCATCAGCCACGGTGACTACGGACGCTTCTCTGATGGGGTGGGGGGTGCTTTTTAAGGGAAGAACAGCCCAAGGCACCTGGTCAGAGACAGAGTCACAATTGCACAACAATGTTCTGGAGATGAGTGTAGTACTTTTGGCATTGCAGTACTTGGGGGGCTCTTTCTCTGGGAACGATTACGATTCAGACCGACAACATGTCATTAGTCTGTTATATCAACAAACAAGGGGTAACCAAGTCTTTCCCCTATGTCGAGAGGTCCTAAGTGTCTGGCAGTGGGCTGTATCCACCGGACGCTTTCTGATAGCGACGCTCATCCCGGGGAAGTCCAGCATGATTGCAGACAAACTAGGCAGAGCTATTCTGATGCCGCATGAGTGGTCCCTCAATAACGAGGTAGCGGAAAGGATTTTCCATGGATGGGGCAAGCCTAGCTGCGACCTGTTTGCATCCTGTATGAATGCCAAATGCAGAAGCTATTTCGCCCTGAATCCCTCACCAGGGGAAAACCCAAGGGACACACTAGTCCACGTTTGGCCCCTGGGAACTTCTTTATGCATTTCCACCCATTCCCCTAATTCCAAAATTTCTGCAGAAAGCCAAAGCCCTGGGAAGGACTGTAATTCTTATATCCCCTTATTGGCCTTGACAAATCTGGTTCACTTTCCTTCTACTCTACTAATTGGAGGAATCTTGGATTCTGGACCCAATTCCAGATCTGCTGACATATTCATCAGAGGCTCTCCATCCTTCTCTTCACTCCCTCAAATTCAAAGCTTGGCTGCTCCAATTTCCAACATAGCCAGGTCCCACAACCTTTCTTCAGAAGCACAGCATATCCTTGTCATCCCACAAGGCCTCAACCAAAAAGTTATATGTCAGCAAGTGGAAGAGATTCGCTTTGTAGGCTTCTCAAAATAATGATCCATATCTTGCTCCACTTGCTAGCATATTAGAGTTCTTGACTAAACATTTTAATGAAGGTGCTGTGGCAGCTACCATATGTGTTCAGTTGGCTGCAATTTCTGATTTTCACCTCTGATCGGAAGGCTCAAATCTTATGTCTCACAGATTATGTAGAGCCTTCTTAAAAGGAACCATACATCTTAGACCACCAGTTAGACCACCTTTCACTCCCTGGAACCTAAATTGTGTTCTGTCTAGGATTATTCTTCCTCCATTTGAGCCTGCATCTTCCTACCAACTGAAATTCCTGTCTTGGAAAAACTTTTTCTTGGTGGCCATTACATCAGCATGCAGGGTGTCTGAACTACAGGCTTTATGTATTAAACCCCCATATTTGATTTTTCACCCTGACCGAGAGTCGCTCCGGACTAATCCATCCTTCCTTACAAAGGTATGTTCAGAGGCTAATTTTAATCAAACAATTGAACTTCCAACTTTCTTCAGTAACCACTCCAACTAGTTGGAATATATGTTGCATAAACTTGATGTACACAGACAACACAGATTTTATTTAGATAGAACCAAAGAATTTAGAAAATCAGAACAACTCTGTATCTCTCATTCAGACACCAAGAAAGGGCAACCAGTGTCAAAAGTCACTCTTTTCCAAATGGTTAACAGATTGTATAAAATTCACATATTCTTCCATGAATCATCCGCTAGAACATAAAGTGAAGGCGTGTACTCCACAAGGGCGGTTTCTACTACTTCAACTTGCATGGCTAGGCTGCCGATAGACACAATATGTGCAGCTGCCACTTGGCCAAAACCACATACCTTCATTACGCATTACAGAGTAGATAAGGCCTCCAGGGACAGGACTTCCTTTGGTTCCACTGTCCTCAGGAATGTGCTCCCGTGAGTCACCCATGATAAATGGTGCCATGTTGATAGACTCCTACTCAAGAAGACTGAATACTGTGAATCAGAAGGTGCTTCAGCAATGTATTAGTTTTAGGGAGGGTGTGCACACACAAGAAAGTATTAGTTTAAGGGTGTGCACACTTACGGAAATAGCTTAGTGTACGTCCCCCTCCCCCCAACAGATTTTTCTTTTCAGTTGAATTGTACAGATCATAGGTTACATTAAAAGTGGAAAAAGTTTTGAAATGATTTGTTGTGGTCTCATTCAAATATATCCATACCTAGATAACCTCTTGATACTTCACCAGTATTGCCACACCCTCTGTCACTGCCTAGGCATGGTGTCCAATACCCTGGCAAGCCTAGGGTTTACTGTGAATCAGGACAAGTCTCACCTGACACCCACCCAAGACCTGGTTTTCTTGGGGTGCAGGATAAAAACAAACTAGATGGCAGTCTTCCTTCCTTGCCAGAAGGTGGAAGCCATCACACATTATTTCCAAACACTCCTCTCTCATCTCCCCCCAAACCGTATCAGCCAGGGAATTCCTGAGGGTCCTAGGCCACATGGCATCCTTGATATCCATGCTTCCCTTACCAAGGCTGCATATGAGAACATTTCAATGGGTGCTGAGTAGTTGGTGGAACGAACATTCTCACCCCTGGATACTCCTCGACCTCTCCTCCCATGCCTAAAAAAGGAGCTGCAATGGTGGATTGCAGCCATATGCCTCAGTCAGGGTACATCTTTGCAGATTCCTCCACACTCACAACAAATCTTCACAAATGCTTCAGACTTTGCTTGGGGAGCTGTCCTGCAAAACCATAATAACCAAAACAAAGTTCATGGAGAGTGTTCTTCCCTCAGACAAAGGCGACCACATCAGTATCAAAGTGATGAGGGCCTTTCTCCTAGCCTTGCAAACCTTCCACCCAATTCTCCTACCAGGCATCTTAAAAGTTTTCACAGGCAATATGACTGTCCTGCAGTATATCAACAAGCAGGGGGGACAAAGTCCTTACCCATTCTGCAGCCTGCCAATTCAGATTTTGTCCCTGGCAGAAAAACTGCACATTCACCTGCAAGCAGTGTACATTCCTTCAGCATATAATGTGATGGCGTGGCGGACACTCTCAGCAGAACTTCTACTCCCTGTCATGAATGGATGCTTCACAGGGAGGTGTTTTTGGAGCTTTTTCAGAAGTAGGGTATTCCTCAGGCAGATCTTTTTGCCTCTTCCCAGAACAGGCAGATGCCTCTGTTTTGCACAAGGAATCCACATCCACAGGCATGGAGGGTGGAGGCCTTTTCTTTTTCTTGGGCAGGGATGTATCTTTATGCCTTTCCCCTTTTTACACTGATTCAGAGTCCAGAAAATTCAGAGGGACAAACCAAAAATCCTGCTGGTGACTCCCTTTTGGTTTCCCTTTTTCATCTACTAGCCAAGGGCAGTTACCACAGGTTACCCCCACTGATTTGACTTACTCACACAAGTTAGGGTGTCACTCGTACACCCTCTGATGTCAACCTCAGACTCACTCTATGGGTGATAAAGTTCTGATCTCCTTCAGACACCTATATTCAAAGGGGTGTACTCTGTGTCCTGCAGGAGGCAAGGAAACCTAGTACCAGGAGAAATTGAGTGTAAAAATGGAAACTATTTTCCAGGTGGTGTCTCAAGAAAAAAAAAGCACCCCTTTCTTATTCCAGTACCTGAAGTAATTTCTTACTTGTGTGATGATCTACATTCAGGATTGACTTACTCTTCTGTTAAGGTACACTTGTCAGCCATTTCCGCGTCTCTCTGTTTGGTTCCTCCCTTGGCATCCAGATTAGAGGTAAAACTACTCTCAAGAGGGGTCCTCCATATCAGACCCCCTCAAAAAACAAAACCGCCTTCATGGGACCATAATTTTGTCTTTGAAAAACTCACACTATCTCTGTTTGAACCAGCTCACTTAGCATCACTGAAGCTACAGTGGATATAAAAAGTGTACACACCCCTGTTAAAATGCCAGGTTTTTGTGTTACAAAAAAAATGGGACCACAAAAAATCTTTTCAAAACTTTTCCCACCTTTAATGTGACCTATAACCTGTACAATTCAATTGAAAAACAAACAAATCTATTAGGCGAAACATATAAAAAATAAAAAGCATACAAAATGTTGGTTGCATAACTGTGCACATCCTTAAACTAATACTTTGTTGTATGCACACCCTTAAACTAATGCTTTGTAGAAGCACCTTTTGATTTTGTTACAGCATTCAGTCGTCTTGGGTAGGAGTCGTCAGCCTTGCACATTTTGACTTGGCAATATTTGCCCATTCTTCCTTGCAAAAGTGCTCCAAATCTGTCAGGTTGAGAGGGCATCTCTTGTGCACAGCCCTTTTCAGGTCACCCCACAGATTTTCAATTGGATGTAGGGCCTGGCCATTCCAAAACTTGAGTTTTCTTCTGGTGAAGCCATTCTTTTGTTGATTTGGATGTATACTTGGGATCATTGTTGTGTTGAAAGGTGAAATTCTTCAGCTTTCTAGCAGATGCCTGAAGGTTTTGGGCCAAAAGTGACTGGTATTTGGAACTGTTCATAATTCCCTCCACCTTGACTAAAGCCCCAGTTACAGCTGAAGAAAAGCAACCCCAAAGCATGATACTGCCACCACCATGCTTTGCTGTGGGGATGGTGCTCTGTTGGTGATGCAAATTCTTGATCTGAAGTAGGAGATTCATTTGTCTGCAACCTGTGGGTTATGGATCCGATATCGGATCCGAACCGGCATGGTTTACCAGCTATGGATCCAAGCTCTCAGCTCCTCCCCTCACCCATAATGCCCTGCTCTACCCTCATGACCCCAGATCTCGTTTGCCGCGCATGGTGACCAGATTGTTTTTTCCAGCTCTCCAGCTAAGTGCTATATTTAGTGTTTAAAGTACTCAATTTTAAAAATTTTTGGTTAATTTTGTGTGAAAGTGTAGGTTTCCCCCTTGTATTATTACTTTTTTTTAGAGTGTAAAACTTAAATTTATATCCCTCCCCTCGCTGGTAGCGTAGTGTGTGTTTGGGCCTGTGAGTGGTTTTTTGTTACTTTTACTTTTAGTTCTAGTAACTTTATTTGTTGTTTTTTGGGATGTCTGAGCAGCCCAAAGCTATTTTTTCTAAGTGCTCCGAGTGTGGCCATAAGCTTTCCCCAGCTGATGGCCACACTCGGTGTGTTAGATGCCTGGGGGTTGAACACCTCACATCTGGATGTTCCATTTGTGCAGGGTTCAACCCCAGGGCATTGAAGGAGCGGAGGTCCAAGCTTGTTTTGGCGGGTCTCTTGCCGCCGGACTCGGCTCCGGCCTCCGCTCCTTCGGGGGTAACTGTTTCCACGGTTATTCCCTCTCCGGCTCCCCCTCCTCCTCCTGGGACTCAACCTCCCGTTTCTGGTTCGGAGGAGAGGGAAGCTAGGAAGAAGGACCGGAGGGGGAAGCACCATAAGCGGCGGGCCGAGACCTCTGTTTCGGCCCCGCCAGCCAAGCGGGCTTCTCCCCCGGCCTCCTTGTCTGCTGGCTCTCCCCCTCCTCGGCTCCGATCTCCAGTGTGTTTTTCACCGGGACCTGAGGAGGAGGAGACCCGATCTCCGTCGAGGCTATCGAGGAGGCACTCAAGGCCTACCTCGGTAGCCTCGTCGAGATCAACTTATAGCCTGTCGGACGCTGATCTGGACCGGATGGTGAGAAGGTTCGTCCAGGCCCAGATACAGATGGGAGTGCTCTTGCCTCCCCCCCCCCCGGGGGGGAGCTCGACCCCCTTTTTCAAGCCAATTGCTCCTTCTCCGACCCGCTACCCGGGTTCGGAGCAGTTGGAGCCGAGCAGCTTCGGAGCCGGGGGTGGGTCGGCGCCGATGGTACTTGGTACTTCGGATCCGACCCTGCCCTCGAGTGCATCGGATCTGACCTCTCTGAGCCTGGATCAGAGCCTCGGATCCGGGGGGATCAGTGCTCCTTCGGCACCGTCTGTGTCGGAGCGCACTGTCCCTTCGGATCCGAGCGTTTCGGCGCCGGCTCCGATCCACTCCTCGGATCCGAGGGGGAGCCGATTGTCGGATCCTTTGGTCGAGGTCGGCTCCCCTTCGGCTTTTGATGTAGTGGAGAGGGCCCTGTTGAGGGTCTCCGGACCCCCGGCACTTGTTTCGGCTCCGTCCCGCGCTCCCTCTGCACTGGGTCAGGCTTCCACCATCCGGCCCTTGGGACAGCCCGCTTCTGTGCCCCAAGCTGTTCCCCTGGAACAGGTTGCTGCTTGCGAGGAGTCCTCTGACAGCCCCCCAGAGGATGTTCCTCGCAAGCATACGTGCAAAAGGAGGCACATTGACTCCCCCGAGTCTCTCACGGAAGACACGGATTTGGAGGAAGGGGAAGGCTCCCCACGGTCACCCCCCGAGGATGTCTCATTTGGAGACATCATGGAAATGCTCCGCATAAGGGGGGGTGGTCTGCCCCCAAGTCTTCCTCGGACGAGTCCGTGTTCTTGGAGGCATTTGAAGCGGGCCCGTCTACCTCTTGGGTGTCCCTCCTGCCGACCCCCTGGTGGACCTCATTACCACCAGGGCGTGGAAGGAACCGGACACCGTGGAGCCAATCCCTAAGAGGCCCGACCGGATCCTCAGTCCACCGGCTGACCGTGCCCATTGGAGTAAGGGGCCTCCAGTAGATGCCATGTTGACGGCGGCCACCAAGAGGGAACTTGCTCAGGAGAGTCCCTCAGTCCATCCCCCGAGCAAGGAGTCTCGGATGATGGACCGCTTGGGGAAGCGGATGTTTAGTTCAGCGACCTTCTCGGTAAGGGCGCTGAACTACCTGGCACACGTAATTAGTATGCAGCGCGATCTTATTAAAGAATACACTGCATCTCCCCCAGAGTCCATGTCGGAGGAGGACAAAGTGCTGCACTCCACCCGCATGGCCACTCTTAGATCAGTTACCAATACCTCTATGCGGCTACTCTCCCATGCTACGGAAGGCGCCGCTAGAGCCGCAGGGGCAGGTCTAGTCACTAGACGTCAGGCCTGGCTCCGTCATTGTGATTTCTCAGAGCCCTTCAAAGCGTCATTTGCGAACGCCCCCTTTGATGGTTCTGCCCTCTTTGGCAAAACCGTTCGCGACACTTTGACCCAGAGCGAGAAGGACGGGAAGACACTGTCTGCCGTCGGAATCCGCTTCTCTGCACCCCAGAGGCCCTATTCTAGGAACCAAAAGGGTCAGAAGAAGATGTGGTTCTGGAAGTCGCAGCAATCCCAGCATGCTCCGGACAACCAGTCCTTCCGTGGCAGAGGAGGACAGGGAGGACGCCGCCCTAGAGGCAGAGGGGCTCCCAGGAACTTCGGGTCCAGAGAACCCTTCTCTGAACGGCCCGCGCAGCAACCCTGAGGGGTTGCCCGGCTGCTCCACTCTGGAGGCAGTCGGGGACGTTCGGGGCACCTAGCGGCATGGGAGTCCATAACATCAGACCGCTGGGTTCTCCAGATCATATCCAGAGGATACCGCATCCCATTTCGTCACTTACCAAAATTGAAGTCCCTCTCAGACGTTCCACCCGGTCAACGGGAGGCCGCTTTGGCAGAAATTGGCCATCTGCTAAAGAAAAGAGCCATCCAGCCCGTCCCCCCAGACCAGATCGGATCAGGGTTCTACTCCAGGTTCTTTTTAGTGCCAAAAAAGACGGGGGATCTAAGACCAATTTTAGACCTTTCTCTCTTGAACCTGGCAGTTCCCAAGGAGAAGTTCCGAATGGTCACTCTGCAATCTATTCTCCCCCTTCTGGGAGAAAATCACTGGATGTGTTCCATAGACCTCAAAGATGCGTACTACCACATTCTAATGGACAGGCGCTCCAGGAGGTTTCTCCGCTTCCGGCTGGGAGCCAGTCACTACCAGTTCTGGGTCTTTCCCTTTGGTCTCACCACAGCCCCCAGGGTGTTCACCAAAGTATTAGCAATGGTAGCGGCCCACCTGAGGCTTCAGGGGGTGCAGGTCTTTCCCTACCTGGACGACTGGCTCCTTACCGCCCCAACAAGGCATCTACTACTATTGGCGCGAGACTCCTTTCTCCATCTTGCTCCCAGTCTGGGCATCACTATAGATACAAAGAAATCCAACCTAGCACCCACACAGCTCTTAGATTTTATAGGGGCCAGGTTAGACACAAGGAGCTTGAAAGCCTTCCTCACTGCGGACAGAGTTCAAAATCTGCAGCTCCAGGTGCGGGCCATTCTCCACTCAAGTTCACTTCCGGCGGAGTTGGTCCTGAGGGCTCTAGGGTCCATGGCGTCTGCTATAGCACTTCTTCCTCTCGCCAGGCTCAATATGCGCATCCTCCAGTGGACTCTCTTAGTACAGTGGTCGTACCTTGCTCTTCCTATGCATCATCCCATTGCGATCAGCAAGGCTTGCAAGCGGTCCCTCCTGTGGTGGCTTCACTCCCCAGATCTCCATGGAGGCCGCCCATTTTGTGCTTCTCCCCCTCTCGCCACGGTGACCACGGACGCCTCCCGCCTCGGGTGGGGGGGGGGGCATTTTGCAGGCTGGACCGTCCAAGGCACGTGGAACGATTCAGAGACCTTACTGCATATCAACGTTCTAGAGATGAGAGCAGTGCTCTTAGCGTTGCTAGCACTTCAGGACTTTTTTCCCTTGGGAACAATTGCGATTCAATCGGACAACATGTCGGTTGTCTGGTATATCAACAAGCAAGGAGGAACCAGGTCTTACCCTCTTTGTCGAGAAGCCATGAGAGTTTGGGAATGGGCAATCTCCACCAACCGCTTTCTAATAGCAACGCACATTCCAGGTCGGTCCAACATCCTGGCGGACAAGCTCAGTCGCACCATTCTGACCCCTTACGAGTGGTGTCTCAATACTCAAGTAGCGGAACGCATATTCGCACGGTGGGGAATTCCTTCATGCGATCTTTTTGCCTCTCCCTCAAACACCAAGTGCGACAGTTTTTTCGCTCTGATACCTCCTCCAGGAGGTTCCCAGGAGACGCTCTGGTGCATGCTTGGCCACCCGGTCTTCTGTATGCTTATCCACCCTTGCCTCTGATGCTCCAAGTTCTTCAGAAAGCCTCTCGGGTGGGTTGCAGAATGATTCTCATTGCTCCGTTTTGGCCTCGACAGATCTGGTTCCCCTTCCTAAGGTCTCACTCGGTGAATCCCCCTTGGATTCTAGATCCCATTCCGGATCTGATATCTCATCCATCCTGCCTATCTCCTCCGAACCTGGACAACCTGAAGCTGACCGCTTGGCTGCTCCAGTTCCACTCTTGATCAGGACTCCCGGTATTTCGTCCCCTGTTAAGGCGATCCTGGTGGCAGCTCATAAACCGTCCACTAGGAAGTCAACCGTAGCAAGTGGAAACGGTTTTCTTTGTGGGCGGAGCGGCAAGGCCTGAACCCCTTCACAGTTCCTCTCCCTTTAGTGCTTGATTTCTTAACCACTCTTTTTAACGATGGTGCCAGCAGTTCCACAGTCAAAGTACAACTTGCGGCAATTTCACATTATCACATTGGTCATGACTCCAATCCACTCATGTCGGCCAAGTTGTGTAAAATTTTCCTCAAAGGTACTTTCCTTCTCAGGCCCCCTGTAAAACAAGCGGCTCCTCCCTGGGACCTTTCCTTAGTTCTCCAGGCCTTGACCGCCCCCCCCCCCTTCGAACCGGCTACGGTAGATCTCAAACTCTTGTCGTTCAAGACTGCCTTCTTAGTAGCCATTACTTCGGCCAAGAGAGTTTCAGAGCTCCAAGCATTATCAGCTAAACCTCCTTACTTGGTCTTTCATCCGGACCGTGTTTACCTCAGGACCAACCCGTCCTTTCTTCCTAAAGTAGCTTCTGAAGCAAACATTAATCAATCCATTAACCTCCCTGTTTTCTTTCCTAAATATGAAAACAAAGGTGAATACAAGCTTCACTCCTTAGATGTTCACAGGCAACTTAGATTTTATCTAAACAGAACGGCTGGTCATAGGCAATCCGACCAGTTGTTCATTTCCTTTGCTAAATTTAATTTGGGCAAGCCAATTTCTAAAGTCTCTCTGTCTCGCTGGATTTCACAATGTATCTTATTGGCTTATCAAGCTTCAGGAAGGCCCGCACCGGAGGGTGTACACGCCCATTCAACCCGGTCAGTCTCTACCTCGGCAGCCTTTAAGGCTAGGATTCCTCTAGATAATATTTGTGCAGCAGCCACGTGGGCTTCATCTCATACTTTTATTTCCCACTACAAGTTGGATCTTGCATCTAGGAGTAGAGCATCATTTGGCTCCGCGGTGCTCCGGAATATCCTTCCATGATGGCCGCCCAAGATTCAGGTAGCTGGGGACTCTGTCCCACAGGTTGCAGATAAATGAATCTCCTACTTCAGATTTAGAAGTTATGTACTCACCATAACGTTCCATCTGAGTAGGTGTATTCATTTGTCTGCAACCATCCCGCCCTCCTATCCCCCTGGCCTTTCAGTTTCCTGCATATGGTGTGTTACCCTTTTCAGGGTGTTCTTGCTGTTGGCAAACTCGATCTGAGGTCATGAGGGTAGAGCAGGGCATTATGGGTGAGGGGAGGAGCTGAGAGCTTGGATCCATAGCTGGTAAACCATGCCGGTTCGGATCCGATATCGGATCCATAACCCACAGGTTGCAGACAAATGAATGCACCTACTCAGATGGAACGTTATGGTGAGTACATAACTTCTAATTTTTGAGCCAAACGTACCTTTTGGAATTGTGGCCAAAAAGTTCATCTTTTGTCTTATCATACCATAACACATTATCCCATATGCTTTTGGGAAACTTGAATTATTTTGCAAATTTTAGCCAGGCTTGGATTTTTTTTTGTATAAGAAAAGGCTTCCGTCTTGCAATCCTACCCCATCGGCCAGACATATGGAGAATACGGGAAAGTGTTGTCACATGTACACAACCAGTACTTGCCAGAATATCCTGCAGCTCTCTCAGTATTGCTGTAAGACTCTTGGCAGCCTCCTTGGCAAGTTCTTATCTTGTCTTTTCATCAGTTTTGGAGGGATGTCCTGTTCTTTGCAATGTTACTGTTCTCCCATGTTTTCTCCACTTTTTGATGACTGTCTTTACTGTGTTCCATGGTATATCTAATACTGTGGGAATTTTTTTTGTATCCTTGTCCTGACTGATACCTTTCAATTTTTTTTATTTCTCCAAGTCTTTTGGGTTTCTAATACCATGACAGGAATGGACCCCATTCCTAAGTCAAAGTATGATTAAATAACAGTAAAAAAGTTCCAACTTCAACCAGATACCTCGGAAAAGAAATTAAATCCATCAAAACAATAAAAACATTGAGGTAAGGCTCCAGGCTTCAAAGATTTATTGTTCATAAAAGCAAGACGCAAGCGCTTTCACCCTGTGGGCTTCTTCAGGTGTAATAAATCAAGGTACTAGCTCCTCTATTTATACTAATTAGCACATGCAGCTTAGAGCATTCTTAAAGGTATATTCAAGGTAAAAGCTCTGTATTAAAACAATGCTAGTAAAATACAAAAGTCCAAAATACATAAAATACAATATAAATATAAAAACCTGGATGTAAGTAAAATACATGTAAACCTGTGACTAAAAACATTTTATCTGCACAGGGGTTTATTTCTTAGTGCTGGTTTTAGAGGGATATTTTCATTCAGGCCATGACCTATAGTAGCTTTAAGTCTAATGAGCCATCTGGCCTCTAAATTTTCAGTTTTTATCTTAACATCACCTCCACGTATACTTTCAAAAACTCTACCTATAGCCCTGAAAGAAAATACATGTTGGGAATTGGTATCACTGGTATGTTTTGCTAAGCCTTACTTTTCTAAACGCAATGTCATCAATCAGAAAAATAGATGCACTTTAAACTCACAGCCCTTGAGGGTTATGTTTTAGTTATGCTAGAGACATACAAAAATATACTGACATTATTAAAAGAAATTGGAAAATTTTAACGTCTGATACACAGATTAAAAAATACATTGGAGCTAAACCACAGTTTACTTTTAAAAATCAGAAGTCCCTACGTAGACAGTCATGTTATTTTAAAGTTAATACTTGTCCAAGTGGAGTCAAAGGTAGCAGACCTTGTGGTAAATGCAATTTCTGCAGGTACATAAATACCAATACATCCTTCCAACATCTAGATACACAAGAGGTTTTTACTTTTAACATTAATGCTCAATGTGATTCCTACATATAGTATATCTCGCTACATGTAATATTTGTAGCAGATTTTATGTAGGTAAAACTGACAGAACTTTTAAAGAAAGAATCAGGGAACATGTGTACCACATAAGAAAAGGCAGTTCACATAATGCCTTAGCAAAACATACCAGTGATACCAATTCCCAACATGTATTTTCTTTCAGGGCTATAGGTAGAGTTTTTGAAAGTATACGTGGAGGTGGTGATAAGATAAAAACTGAAAATTTAGAGGCCAGATGGATCATTAGACTTAAAGCTACTATAGGTCATGGCCTGATTGAAAATATCCCTCTAAAACCAGCACTAAGAAATAAACCCTTGTGCAGATAAAATGTTTTTAGTCACAGGTTTACATGTATTTTACTTGTATCCATGTTTTTATATTTATTTTGTATTTTATGTGTTTTGGACTTTTGTATTTTACTAGCATTGTTTTAATACAGAGCTTTTACCTTGAATATACCTTTAAGAATGCTCTAAGCTGCATGTGCTAATTAGTATAAATAGAGAAGCTAGTACCTTGATTTATTACACCTGAAGAAGCCCACAGGGTGAAAGCGCTTGTGTATTGTTTTTATGAACAATAAATCTTTGAAGCCTGGAGCCTTACCTCAGTGTTTTTGTTGTTTTGACGAAAGTATGATTAACGTTTATGAAATGAGTATTGTTTCACTCTGTAATGTCGGACAAATTGCTCTTTGCAGCACCTGCAATGCGCCCAAAAATGACGGCTCCTGCAGTTCGTACTGAGTAATGTTAGCACATCTAAATAAGATTTTAGACTCTCTTTTTATAAGACACGTTGCTCCTTCTACTATTGGAGCTATCTAGGTGTCTCTCTTCCATATTGCTGATGTTCTTCGTCTTCCATTGCTGCAGTCCTGACTATTGGGTATAGTCCGCGTCCAGTCGGCCCGAATACCAGAGTATAAGGCTGACGTCGGTCAGGGCGCATTAGACTGACGTCAGTACGTCAGGGTACTAATGCGCATGACCGACGTCATATCCTCAGTCTTTTTTGCCGCATGGTCCGATGCAGAAGCAGTTTTGCGAGTGCAGGTTGGCGTTCTGAAATATTTCCGAAACCGGAGTTTCAGACCGAAACAGAGTTGGCTAAGTACCCCGTTGGGGAACATTTTGGTTTTTTCTTGCCTCAGTATTTTACCGGATGTCAGAAAAAGTGAATAACTGTATTTCTTGTGGGAAACAGATACCTCATAGGGATTATCATACCTTGTGTATACCTTGTTTAGGGCCTGAGCACGACGTTGTTGGTTGCCGCTCTTGTGCTAGGTTTAACAAACGCACTATTAAGAGGAGGTTAGACTGTGCCAGGTTAGTGTTTGGGAAGCGTTGTAATTATAAAATGCCGCCGGATGCTCCGCCCGCTTCCTCAAGAAGCGCAAGGATAAAACAGTGAAGCCTAGGGTTGATGAACCGGCAGTCCCGGACGTCGGTTCTTTAGAAGGCTCAGTGGAGCCGGAGGTTTTGCCAGGAGTTTCCATGGAGTCCCAGGCTGAAACTATACTATTACAGGATGTGCCCTCTCAGGAGGTAGGCCAGGCTGAGGGGGCTTCTCAGGTGACTGTTCTTCCCTCTCTTCCCAAGGTAGTTAGAGCCTCTCCTTCTGTTGCCAAAACTTCTTTGAGAGGTAGGCCTAGTTCAGCTTCAGTGGGGGCTTCTCCTAGCATTTCGGGTTCTGTACCTAAGAAGCATATGCTTAAGATGGCAGAGGATTTGATTACTATGATTAGAGGTTCTATGCCCCCGCCTGATAAGAGGCCTAGGGTGGAACCGGAGTTTGATAGTTTTGAACAGTGTTCAGAGGCTTCAGAATCTTCTGTGGAAGATATGCAGGAGTATCCTACTTATTCTGATTCTGATGTGGATGATTCCACTCCTACAGCTTCTCCGCCTGAGGATTTCTCATTTTCAGAGACTCTGCATTCCATGAGGGAGCACTTTAAATGGGAAGGCCAGGATTACTCTGATTCCAGGAAAAGGCTTAGGGAATTCTTGTTTTTACCCCAGCATAGGCCTTTAGCAATTCCTCCTGTGTTGAATGTGGTGGAAGATGTTTTTGCAGAGGCTTCCCTGAACCCTGACTCTTTGCCTCCTGCTCCTGTTAAGCCTGATAGGTATTATAGGGTGCCCAAGCTCATAAATATTTGTTTAAGAGTCCTAGGGCGGACCCAGAAACAATTTCTCAAGGGCCTAAAGGTGTTAAGGCTTCTGTGGTTAAAAATCCTGTTCCCACTGATAAAGAGGCAAGGGCTTTGGATAGGTGGGGAAAGAAAGTGTATACTTCTTCCACTCTAGCCATGAGAGCATTGAATTGTCAGTTTCACATGCTAAAATATCAGAATTATCTCCTTTCACAATTGAAATCTAAGGTGGATGCTTTGGCGGAAGGTATTGAGTGTAAAGAGTTGCTGGATTTGGTTCATGTGTCTGAACAAGTGGGTAAGCATTCTTTGCAATGTGGTTTTGATGCTGTACAGGCCTCCTCGAGGGTGGCTGCTACCAGTTCTGTTCTTCGCAGGCATGCCTGGTTGAAGGATCAGAATTTAGCTGAGCATGTTAAGACAAGGATTTTGGATGCTCCTTTACAGTCTGATGTGTTGTTTGGATCGCCTGTGGAAGCAGTTTTAAAGAAAATGGAGGACAAAGCTAAGTCTATGCAAACTGTTAAAGATTTTTGCAGGTGCAGCCACCAAAGTTTAGTAGAAATTGGCCTGCTAAGGGGTGGACATATCCTGCTTATGATTCCCAGTCTAGGGGTAGGTCTAGACGTGGTAGGGGCAGGGCTCAAGGTTCTTTTAGGCCTAGACAAGGGAGTTCACCTGCTCAGACTTCTGGTGAGGGCAGGGGTCAGTCCTTTCGTAAACAGACCCAATGACCTGTCTTTTCGGCTGCCAGCAGATTCCGCCTGGCAGCTCCTTTGGGAGGAAGACTGTCTCTTTTCAAAGAAAATTGGGATTTAATTACTCAAGACAAATGGGTGTTGGATATCATTCACCACGGTTACAGATTTTATTTCCATACAATGCCCCCTTTCAAAGGCATGCCAGACGTTCCTCCTCCACAAAGAAAAGAGGCTCACAAGCAAGTTTCTCAGTTACTTCAGATAGGGGCCATTCAGCCAGTCCCTGTATCAGAAAGGGGCCTAGGATTTTATTCTCGCCTGTTCCTTGTACCAAAGAAGGGGAACACGTGGAGACCAATTTTGGATTTATCTCCTCAACACGCTTTTGGACATTCCCAAGTTCAAGATGTTGACGTTACAACAGCTTTTACCTCTGCTGGGCAAAGATCACTGGATGGTAACTTTAGATCTCAAGGAAGCTTACCTTCATGTGCCTATAAGGCTAAGTTGCAGGAAGTATCTGCGTTTCGAGCTGGAAATTCTCATTATCAGTTCTCTGCATTGCCCTTTGGCTTATCTACTGCCCAGAGTATTCACAAAGGTTCTGGCTCCAGTGATAGCTTACTTCAGGCTTCAAGGAATTCAAATCTATCCTTACTTGGACGACTGCCTGATTCTGGCTCAAGAAAAGGAAGACCTTCTACAGCATCTGGAATATGTTATAGCAGTGCTAAGATGCCTAGGGTATTCTGTGAACGAAATAAAGTCCAGTCTAGTACCCTCTCAGGACATGTGCTTTCTGGGTGTGAGACTGAATACAGCAGCCCAGATGGCCTTTTTAACCCCGGACAAACAAAAGAGTCTGTCACTTTACTTCCATCAACTATCTCATCAGTCCGTGCTGACTGCAAGGACAGTCCTTCAAGCATTAGGGTTCATGGCATCTTGTATTCTGGTGCTTCCCAATGCCAAACTGCATATGAGGAAGCTACAGTGGTATCTCAAAATGTATGGACACAGCACTGCCAGGATTTGGACACTGTCATTCAAATAATACCTTGCCTTCGAAAAGAATTCCTGTGGTGGGCTCAGGAATGTCACCTAAACAAGGGACTCTCTGTGACCCGGCCAGAGGCAAGTCAGATCTTAACGACAGATGCCTCGGACCTTGCTTGGGGAGCTCATCTAAATGGAAAGTGGATACAAGACAAGTGGCCTGCCAGACTACAGCATCTACATATCAACATGAAGGAGATGTTAGCAGTCCAGTTTGCATTAATGGCTTTCAAGGAGTTACTTCTTCCAGGGCAGGTGTTGATTCTAACAGACAACACAACTGTCATGTGGTACATCAACAAGCAAGGGGAACACATTCTTATCCTCTATGCAGGCAAGCAATGCTTTTATGGGAGACTGCGCTAAGCTTGCAACTAACTCTTCAGGCAAGGTTTCTGCCAGGAGCACAGAACTCCTTAGCAGATGTGTTAAGCAGACAAATCATGGATCCCCACGAGTGGAAACTGGATCTTCATGTATTTCAGAAACTGACAGTGTCATGGGGAACTCCAGACATAGATCTGTTCGCTTCTCCACTAAACCACCAGCTGCCAAAGTTTTGCACAAAGGGGTTTCATCACACAGCTTGGAAAGTGGATGCTCTGTCTTTCAGTTGGAAAAACCTTCATGTGTATGCCTTTCCACCTCTGCCTCTTCTTCCAAAGGTGCTATTAAAGGTCAGACAAGACAGGCCAAGGATGATTTTGATAGCTCCAGATTGGCCTCGGCAACACTGGTACCCACTACTACGGAGTCTGGTACAGAAGCCTCCATGGCCTTTACCTCTGATTCCTCATCTGTTATCTCAGAAGGACAGTCATCTGCTCAATGTCAAGCTTCATTCTCTTCATCTAACAGCCTGGCATATTCTGTGTTGAAACACAACAGGTCTCAACTTCCTCAACAAGTTTTAAATGTGATTATGGAAGCTAGAAGACCTAGTACAAGGAGAGTGTACGCAGAAAAATGGAAGAGATTTTTATTTTGGAGTACAGCAAAGACTTTGGAGATTTCTGAGCCTAATTTGAGTGTGGCTCTTCAATATCTTACTGAGTTATTGGACAAATGTTTGTCCTTCTCTTCCATTAAGATTCATGCTGCAGCAATTTCAGCTCACTATGATTGTGACCCACCTTTGTTTTCGCATCCTTTGTTCAAGCAGTTTCTTAGAGGGGCAAAGAATATAAGACCCCCATTAGAGCTCCTACTCCTGCTTGGGATCTCAATTTTGTGTTGGAAAAACTTACTCTACAACCTTTTGAGCCTGCAGCTACTGCTGAATTGAAATACTTGTCATGGAAGACTGCTTTTCTGTTGGCTATTACTTCTGCAAGAAGGGTGTCTGAGTTGCAGGCCCTTATGGCAGTAGAGCCCTTTTGATTTTCCATAAGGATAGGGTATCATTACGCACTAATCCTTCCTTTATGCCTAAGGTGGTTTCTAGTGTGGCTTTAAACCAAACTATTCATTTGCCTACGTTTTATGCAGACCCTCAAAATAAAGGGGAAAAGATTTTGCACACTTTAGATGTACACAGGCAATTGCGTTATTATTTAAGCAGAACTAAGGATTTTAGGCAGTCCCAGCAGTTGTTTGTTTCTTTTGCTTTGAGTTCACAGGGCAAGCCTGTGTCAAAACAAACTATTTCTAGGTGGATTGGCTTTGCATTGCATTTTGTTATTCCCATCATGGCAAGGAGATTCCAGCTGGGATTAGGCCTCATTCCACTAGGGCTACTGCCACTTCAACAGCATTTCTAAGGGGGGTGGCAACTAAGGATATTTTGGAAGCAGCTACTTGGAGTTCAGTGCATACTTTCTCTAAGCATTATCACCTTCCTATCTACTCTAAGTCTAGGGCTGGTTTTGCCACAGCTGTTTTGCAAGGCATGTTGTCAGCTCCTACTTCTTTATGATTTGCCAGCCTCCCTTACCTCTGCTTTGGGATTCTACCCAATAGTCAGGACTGCAGCAATGGAAGACGAAGAACATAGTACAGTTTTGTACCTACCATAAATGTAGATGTTCGAGGATTCCATTGCTGCAGTCCAATTTACCCTCCCTCCTTCCCTCTGTATTTAGGGGTGGTTGTGTAGGTGAGTTTACATGCTTATATTTTTGTATATATTGTTGTATATATTGTACATGTTTTTGGTGCAGGTTTTTGGGACTTGTCTTTTAGGGTCTTCTGACATCTGGGGCAAGAAAAGACTGAGGATATGACGTCGGTCATGCGATTAGTACCCTGACGCATTGACGTCAGTCTAATGCGCCCTGACCGACGTCAGCCTTATACTCTGGTATTCGGGCCGACTGGACGCGGACTATACCCAATAGTCAGGACTGCAGCAATGGAATCCTCGAACATCTACATTTATGGTAGGTACAAAACTGTACTTTCTGCTTGCAGATCCTGATTTTTTTATAACTTTGTCTCTGTGTGTGCAGGACACTGTAGTCACTGGGTGTGGTGATTTCAGTTATCAATGCTACTCTTGTCTTCTTTTCCTGGACCACTATGTCCGGTTTTCTAGCATCTATCTTTTTTAATTATTGGTAATGGATGATCCCATGTGATGTAGACTTCATGATTTTCTGTGATGCTTTGTGGCTCATGTTTCCAGTGTTTTTCAGACACTTCAGAACTATAATGTTTGCCCAATTCCCAGTGCAACAGTCTTGCCACATTATTGTGCCTTTTAGTATATAGTCCTTCTGCCATTAGTATGTCACAACCACCAATGAGGGTGCGAATGTTTCCAGTTCAGTCTTATTAACCATTTCTGCATTTGTTCCTGATACATATGAGTTTCTTCTAGAAGTTTTCTATACTTGCAACTATATGTATTTTCCACATTTCTTGCCTTTTCATCTGATCCTTCACTTTATATTCTCTCTATTGTATTTGGTGCATTCAGTTGCTCTCTGATTGCTATCCACTTCTGGCCCGATTTCCATTCCTGCTTGACGGTGATGTGCTTCTGCTAGATTAAGCAGGGAAGTCGTCATAGATTTATTCTCCTCGTGTTTCAAAACTTTCACTATGTTTGGGTCTTGTGAGGTAAGTAGATAAGTGTGGAGTCCCATGATTGCAGATCTGAACATGTAATCAGTTTCAGGGAGGCCCATCCCTCTTTCGGAACGGGGAATATGTAATCTTGGTATGCACTGATTTTTATAGATCATTTGATGACCATGAAGCATCTTCTTTCAACAATGAGATCCCTTCGATGCTCGGTTAGCTGTCTGCAAACCATAGCTTTTGCTGTAGCAAGCAACTGAGTAAATATCAGGAAAATCCATTAGGATAGCTGAACTTTATTTGGGGTTAATCAGAATCTCTTTAATTGATGGCAGGTGTTTACCCAAGAAGACTGAATGCTGTAATTAAAGCAAAAGGTGCTTCAACAAAATATTAGTTTAAGGGTGAGCACACTTATGCAACCAACTTATTGTATCTTTATTTTTTATATTTTTCCCCTAACAGATTTGTTTTTCAATTGAATTGTTCAGGTTATAGGTCATATTAAAGGTGTGAAAAGTTTTTAATTGATTTAGTGTGGTTTAATTTTTTTATATCTCAAAAACCTGTCATTTTAACAGGGTGTGTACACTTTTTATATCCACTGTATGTACTTGGAAAATAGTACTGCTGGTTGCCTTCACATCCACCAGGAGGGTCCCAGAAATCCAGGCCGTGATGGCTTCTCCCCCTTAACTCATCTTCCATAATGACAGGGTCTCCCTCAGGACTAACCCCTTGTTCATAACTAAAGTGATTACTGAACTGTCCTGGAATCAAGCCATTAACCTCCGTGTTTTTCCCTCAACCTCAAAATCTGTCTGAAAGAACCCTGCATTCCTTGGATGTTTGTAGACAACTTGGCTATTACCTGGATAAGACCAAATCCATTAGAAAGTCTGACCAGCTATTTGTGTCTCTCACCCAAGGGCCTTGGGGAAGGCAGTCTCTAAACAGACCATTTCATCATGGATTTCTAAAGCTATCTTTGCCTGTTCCTTTGTGTAAAGGTTTTAACTACCAATGTGAGAACACATTCTACTAGGGCAGCTACCCCTTCAGCAGCCTTTTTCAGGGGGGTGGACTACTCTTCCTTACTGGAAGTGTTACACCTGGTCCTCAGTCCATACCTTTACCAAGTGCTGCAAGCTAGACTTGGTCTGTAGAGACAGAACTGGGTTTTCTAGGTCAATTTTACAGGGTGTCATAGACCAGGCTCCTCAGCCTGCCTCCCAGGTTCATATGTAAAGCTTGGGTATTGTCCCTACAGTTATGAATACTGCAACATGAGAATAGAGGGACATAGAATAGTTTTGTAAGAACTTACCAAAATCTTAGATGTCCTTCTCTTCCATGTTGCAGTATTCAGTCCCCCCTCCAACCTCCTCTTGCTGTGTTTTGCCCATCTGGAGTGACTTCCCTACCTTCTCTCAGTCCAAACAGGGCAGTGTAACAGGCACATACATTTGTTGGGCTCCTTTGGCCTGGTGCCATATGTGGGTCTGAAGAGCTGCCTTGTTTTGCTCCCCACGGGCACTACTTTATGCATCAGTCATTTCTGAAGGGGGTACCTGCAGATGTTCTTCAAGAATGCAACTGCAGTCCTGACATATGGGTTGTCCTGCCTCAGGCAGCCCCTCGGTCGGCCGGATTCCAAAGTCTGGGTCCGGCGTCGGCTGATGTCTCCTCTTCCCCGACGTCAGAGCGGCTGGGTATAAAAGCATCAGCCGATGCCATCTTCTTCAGTCTTTCTTGCCGCGCAGTGCCCGAAGCAGAAGCAGTTCGCAAGTGCCGGTCGGCCAGCTCCTGTGTTTTCAGTTACTGAAGTCATCAGAAAGCTAAGTACCCCATTGGGGAACCTTTTCTTGCCTCAGCCGGTGTCAGATAAAACTGCAAAAGTTAATTGTTTGTCTTGTGGTAAACAAATACCTCATAAGGACTTCCATTCTTACTGCCTTCCCTGCCTGGGCCCAGACCACGACATCTCGGCCTGTGCTGCCTGTGCTTGCTTCAATAAGCGCACACTCAGGCGCCGGGCAGAATTTGCTGAAGACTTTTTTGGAGAAAATTTCTCCTATATCATGCCGTCGGAACAACCGACAACACACATTTCCAAAAAACGGAAGGACCGGGACCGACATTCTCGGCCCGCGACTTCCTCCGACCCCACGCCAAAGCCTACTGCGAGTGCATCGGTCTCTTCGGAGGCGGTAATTCAACCGCTCCAGACCGACGACACCGCTTTACCGCACACTTCGGTCCCGGAGGTTTCCCCGGTGCCGGTTGTTGGTTTTCCTCCTGAAACCGAAGCCCAGGAATTACCTGACACCATACCGGTGGATAAAGTTACTCCAGCGTGTGGGGCAGCTAGGCCTCCGGTCTCTATGTCCATCAAGGTCTACACACGTGCTAAGGCTGCCAACCAGGCTAAGGCTCACCCTCCTAAATCCTTTTCCCAGGGTTCCACTTCTGATATACAGATCATGACTTTAGCTGCAGATCTAATTTCTTTAATCGGAGGCTCTCAGGCACATCCAGACAGAGGTTCTCAGCTGCCTTCAGATAAAAGGCCTAGGGTTGAGCAGACAGATACCCTTTCCTCAGATGAAGCCTCTGGGGACTCAGACCATTCAGATTCCCAGGAAGAATCCTTCCAGGCCTACGAGGATTCTGATGCTGATGAATCCATTCCCTCTGCCTCTCCTCCAGAGGATATTTCTTTCGGGGAAATTCTCCACTCCATGAGAGAGCATTTCCAGTGGCAGGGCCAGTATTTCTCTGACTCCAGGAAAAGGCTACGTACTTTCCTTAAGTTACCCCAGCACAGGCCTTTAGCTATTCCACCAGTGTTAGATGTATTGGATGATGTGTACTCAGACTCCAGTGCTTCCCCTGATTCTCTCCCTCCTGATTCTCTCCCTCCTGCTCCTGTCAAGCCAGACAGATATTACAGGGTTCCTGAAACTCATAAGCATCTCTTTAAGGCCCACTCTGTGGATCTAGAAACTATTTCTCAGGGGCCCAAAGGAGTGGCCACCTCCACAGCCAAAAACCCTTTGCCCGCAGACAGGGAATCTAGGTCCTTGGAGAGATGGGGCAAAAAATTTATACCTCAACCACCCTTGCCATGAGGGCACTTAACTGTCTTTTTCATATGTTTCAGTATCAGGATTTCTTGATGGATGATTTGCAGAAAAAGTTAGCCTCTCCTGAGCCTGTAGATAGAAAGGCCTTGCAGGATTTGGTTCATAATACTCAGCAGGTTAGCAATCATTTTCTTCAGTGTGGTTATGATGCATTGGAAGCTTCATGTAGGGCAGCTATGACAGGGGCCGTCTTACGTAGACATGCTTGGTTGAAAGAACAGGCATTGCCAGAGCATGTTAAAGTAAAGCTCCTAGATGCACCTGTGGAAAAACAGAAGCTATTTGGTGCTAATGCACAGGATGTGTTGAAATCTATTGAGGAAAAGGCTAAATCAGTACAAACAGTCAAAGATTTCCTCCAGGTTCAGCCATCGAGGTTCAGCAGGAATTGGCCTTCAAAGAATTGGTCCTTTCCAGACACTGACAAGTTCCAAAGGGGAAAAAACAGGCGTGCTCGAGGTAGAGGACAATACCGAGGCTCCTACAGGGGCCGCCAATGGCAGCCAACTAATCAGAGAAGTGGCGCAGGGACTTCTACTGCTCCACAGGGACAATCACAATGACTTGACTTTGACACCGCCGACCAAGGCTCAAAGAGAAGCACCTTTAGGCGGAAAATTATCCTTCTTTTCAAAGAATTGGCACGATGTCCTTCAAGGATGCATCTGCAGTCATAACATATGGGTTGTCCTGCCTCAGGCAGCCCTTCGGTCGGCCGGATTCCAAAGTCTGGGTCTGGCCTCGGCTGATGTTGCACTTTCCCCGACGTCAGAGCTTCTGGGGTATAAAGGCATCAGCCGACGCCATTTTCCACAGTCTTTCTTGCCGTGCGGTGCCTGAAGCAGAAGCTGTTCGCAAGTGCCAGTCGGTCAGATCCAGAGATTTCAGCTACCGAAGACTTCGAAAAAAGCTAAGTACCCCGTTGGGGACTCTTTCTTGCCTCAGCCAATGTCAGACAAAGTAAATAATTGTTTAACTTGTGGGAAACAAATACCTCATAAGGATTTCCATTCTTACTGCCTTCCTTGCTTAGGCCCAGACCACGACGTATCAGCTTGTTTAGCCTGTGCCTCCTTCAACCGACGGACTCTTAGACATCGGTCGGAGTTTGCAGAGGAATTTTTTGGAACCGCTTTTGCTTATAAAATGCCGTCGGAGACTCCGACTTCGCATATGGTCAAAAAACGCAAGGAAAAGGACAGACACTCGCGGCCTGCGGTTTCGGCTGAAACCACGACTAGGCCTACCGCGAGTGTCTCGGTTTCGGCCGAAACAGAGTCCTCTGTTATTGCTACTACCGAAACCATACCTCCGACCACTGAGGCCAGAGAGGCCCTGGCCGAGTCGGCCTCAGAATTCCCTACCGAAGCTAGTGCTCAAGAATTGTCCGACACCATACCTTTGGACATTTCTACTCCTGCACGTGGGGCAGCTAGGCCCCCAGCTTCTATGTCTATTAAGGCCTTCTCCAGGGCAAAAGCTGCCGAACTTTCATAAACTTTGCCTGCCAAATCTACTTCCCAGAGGCCTTCCTCCAGTTCTCAGATCCTCAGTCTTGCTGAGGACCTCATTTCCTTAATTAGGGGTTCCCAACCTCACCCAGACAGGGCCTCCCAACCTCCTCCAGACAAAAGGCCCAGGACTGATCCCTCTGAACCTCTCTCCTCAGATTACTCCTCGGATGGATCTGATTTGTCAGACCATCAGGAAGGGGCCTACTCGCCTTATGAGGATTCAGATGCAGAAGATTCTATTCCTTCGGCCTCCCCACCAGAAGAATTTTCCTTTGGGGAGACTTTACACTCCATGAGGGACCACTTTTAATGGCAGGGTCAGGATTTCTCTGATTCTAGAAAAAGATTAAGGACCTTTTTACATTTGCCCCAGCATAGGCCCTTAGCCATACCTCCTGTTCTGACCGTAATTGATGATGTGTACAATGATGTCAGTACTGCACCTGATTCTCTTCCCCCGGCCCCTGCCAAACCTGACAGATATTACAGGGTCCCGGATTCTCATTTCCACCTGTATAAAGCCCATGCTGCAGACCCAGAAGCTATTTCTCAGGGCCCTAAAGGGGTTGCAGCTGCCACTGCCAAGAATCCCCTACCCTCTGAAAGAGAGTCTAGAGCATTAGAGAGATGGGGAAAAAAGGTATATACATCTGCTACTCTTTCTGCCAGGGAATTAAACTGTCAATTCCATATGATACAGTACCAAGAATTTTTGTTAGATCAGCTGAATAAGAAGCTTTCTTCTCCTGAACCTTTAGACCGTAAATCCCTTCAGGATTTGGTACACAACTCTCAGCAGGTCAGTAATAATTTTTTAAAATGTGGCTATGATGCACTGGAGGCTTCATTTAGATCAGCTATGACTGGGGCAGTAATTCGTAGGCATGCCTGGCTGAAGGAGCAATCTTTGCCAGACCATGTCAAGGTTAAACTCATCGATGCTCCAATGGAGAAACAAAGTTTATTTGGCTCCCCTGCACAGGAGATTCTAAAGACGGTGGAAGAAAAAGCAAAATCTGTGCAAACAGTAAAGGAATTCCTGCAGGTCCACCCTCCGAGGTTCAGCAGAAACTGGCCTACAAAGAATTGGTCCTTTCCAGACACCTCCAGAGCACAGAGGGGCAGGAACAGATGCCCTAGAGGCAGAGGTCAATCAAGAGGTGCCTACAGGGGCCATCAGTGGCAGCCTGCCAACCAGAGGGGTAGTGCCACAGCTACAACTACAACCACTACCACAGGACAGACCCAATGACTTGACTCTGATTCCGCCTACCAGGGATCAACTGGAAGCTCCCTTGGGCGGAAAGCTGGCTTTATTCTCCAAAAACTGGCATTGCATTACAAAGGATACATGGACATTGCAAACAATAGACAAAGGATGCAGGTTTTACTTCCACACTTTGCCAAAAAGGGGCGGAATGCCAAACCTTCCACCAAACCAGAAGGCAGAGGCTTTAAGACAAATCAGCAAACTACTTCAGATGAAAACTATAGAAAGGGTACCATCTACAGAACAAGGCCAAGGATTTTACTCCAGATTATTCCTGGTACCAAGAAAAGAAAACCAATGGAGGCCTATTCTCGACCTGTCCGCGCTCAACACTTACCTCATTGTGCCAAAATTCAAAATGCTGACCCTACAGCAACTTCTTCTCATGCTGGGCAAGGAGTCTTGGCTGGTAACTCTAGATCTTAAGGAGGCATTCCTGCACGTCCCTATACGACCAGATTGCAGAAGACACCTCAGATTTCTTGCAGGATCAGAGCATTATCAATTCTCAGCATTGCCCTTTGGCTTATCTACTGCGCCCAGAGTATTCACGAAATGCCTGGCATCAGTAATTGCACATTGCAGAATTCAGGGAATTCAAATTTATCCATACCTGGACGACTGCCTAATACAAGTGGACAACAAGAAAAAATTGTTAAAGGACTTGGCCTATGTCATACTCCTGCTACAGGCCTTGGGATACACAGTCAACATCCAAAAGTCAAGACTAGTGCCATCCCAAAGGATAACCTTTTTGGGTGCGGATCTGGACACAATCACTCAGATGGCTTTTCTCACAGAAGAAAAACAAAAACAACTTCCCGATTATTTCATAATTTTAACAAGACAAACTCAGCTTACTGCAAGGAAAGTCCTGCAGGCCCTGGGTTACATGGCATCCTGCATAATCTTAATTCCACATGCCAGGCTGCATATGAGAAAATTGCAATGGTACCTAAGGAATGTATGGTCTCAACACAGTCACAGCCTAGAAATCATGATACCAATCATTCCATGCCTTCAAAAGGAATTCCTCTGGTGGGCTCAGGCCTGCCAGTCCAACAGAGGGTTGCCTTTCAACAAACCAAAAACAAGGCAGACCATCACCACGGATGCCTCAGACCAAGGATGGGGAGCACACATGGAGGACAAATGCATCCAAGGCCTATGGCCTCAAGGGCAGCTAAGCATGCACATTAAACCAAAAGGAAATGCTGGCAGTGAGGCATGCAATCGAGGCATTCAAACCATTCCTCCAGCAAGGACATCTGTTAATAAGGACAGACAACACTACGGTCATGTGGTACATAAACAAACAAGGAGGCACACATTCCTACCCTGTATGCCGGATGGCAATGAATCTGTGGAACCTATGCCTGAATCTCAATATCCAGCTACAGGCCAAATTCATACCAGGAAAAGAAAATTCACTAGCAGACAGTTTAAGCAGAACTACCACGGATGCACATGAATGGATGCTGCATCCAGACATCTTCAAACTCATAACAAAGAAATGGGGAATACCAGAGATAGATCTATTCACCTCCCCACTCAACCACCAACTGAAAAAAATTCTGCTCAAGGACATACCACCCACAAGCCTGGAGGGTGGACTCTCTCTCTTTCAGCTGGAATGCCCTAACAGTATATGCCTTTCCACCTCTCCCATTGATGTACAAAGTCCTACTGAAGATCAGGGAGGAACAGCCAAAGGTGATACTAATAGCTCCGGACTGGCCAAGGCAACACTGGTATCCGCTACTGAGAAGCATGTCTCAGGCGAACTCATGGCCTCTTCCACTATGGCCTCTTCTTCTAACGCAGAACAATTTCAAGACCCTACATCCAAACTTGAAAACATTGAAACTAACTGCCTGGAAAATTCCTTAAAACCAAACCAAACTGTTTTATCTCAGAGGGTGAAGGACATTATCCTGGAGGCTTGCAGACCTTCCACAAGGAAGACATACTCAGCTAAATGGAAGAGATTCCTCATTTGGAGCACATCAAAGGGCACAGATGTCTCAGTGGCAAACCTAGCACACATCCTAGAGTACTTAGCAGAATTGTTCCACAATGGCCTGTCTTACTCCTCCATTAAGATTCATGCTTCAGCAATTTCAGCAGAATACAATATGGATCCACCTATCTTCTCTCACCCTCTGCTCAGACAATTTTTGAGAGGGATCAAAAATGTTAAACATCCAAGGAGACCCCCTCTACCTGCATGGGATCTCAATTTTGTGCTGGAGAAATTGACACTACCTCCTTTTGAACCAGCAGCATCAGCAGACCTACAGTTTCTATTTTGGAAAACTGCTTTTCTTCTGACAATCACTTCAGCAAGAAGAGTATCCGAGTTACAGGCATTAATGGCAGTGCAGCCTTTTCTTATTTTCCACCAGGATAGTGTGTCACTAAGAACCAATCCTACTTTCATGCCAAAGGTGGTATCCAGGGTATCCTTGAACCAAGCTATTAATTTGCCTACTTTCTTCCCTAACCCACAGAACAAAGGAGAGAAACTTTTGCACACCTTGGATATACACAGACAGCTACGCTACTATCTGGACAGAACTAAAACCAACTGAAAAACTGACCAACTTTTTGTAGCATATGCAACTGGGGTGCAAGGAAGAGCAATTTCCAAACAGACAATTTCAAAATGGATAGGAAATTGCATTCGTTTTTGCTACTCCTTTCATGGAAAAAGAGCTCCTGAAAATATCAGGCCTCATTCCACAAGGGCCACAGCCACCACTACAGCTTTCCTACGAGGGGTGGCTACCATGGACATTTTAGAAGCTGCTACTTGGAGCTCCGTGCATACATTTGCCAAGCATTACAATCTACCTTTATACTCCAGATCCCGAGCAGGGTTTGCAACTGCAGTTCTGCAGGGGTTTTAACTACACCATCCTTCTCTTAGTACCTCCTCCCCCAGTTTGGCTATGGTGTTCTACCCATATGTTATGACTGCAGATGCATCCTTGAAGGACATAGTACAGTTTTGTACCTACCATAAATGTAGATGTCCGATAGGTATGCATCTGCAGTCAGGATTACCCACCCTCCTTCCCCTCTGTGGTTTTCCTAGGGTGCTTACCCCTCTTTCAGCTAACTGGGGGAATCTATTATGGTGTATTTGTTTGTTTGTATATATATATATATATATATATATATATATGTATATAATTTGCTACTATTTGGAACTTTTCAGCATTATCCAAATTTAGCCTTCCTAGAGGGCACCTGGCATCTGGGGCAAGAAACACTGAGGAAAATGGCGTCGGCTGATGCCTTTATACCCCAGAAGCTCTGACGTCGGGGAAAGTGCGACATCAGCCGAGGCCAGACCCAGACTTTGGAATCCGGCCGACCGAAGGGCTGCCTGAGGCAGGACAACCCATATGTTATGACTGCAGATGCATACCTATCGGACATCTACATTTATGGTAGGTACAAAACTGTACTTTTTAACAAAGGACAAATGGATTCTGGACATAATAGACAAAGGTTACAGGTTCCACTTCCATACCTTACCAACAAGACAAGGCATGCCAAACCTGCCACAAAATCAAAGGGCAGAGGCACTCCTACAAGTTTCAAACGTGTTACAGATCAAAGCAATAGAAAAGGTTCCTCCTCAGGAACAAGGTCAGGGATTCTACTCAAGACTGTTCCTTGTTCCAAGAAAAGAAAAGCAATGGAGACCTATACTGGACTTGTCCGCTCTAAACACTTTTCTCATTGTGCCAAAATTCAAAATGCTGACGTTACAGCAACTTCTTCCCATGCTGGGCAAGGGGTCTTGGCTGGTTACTCTGGACCTCAAGGAGGCATACCTGCATGTCCCAATCAGACACAGTTGCAGAAGATACCTCAGATTTCTTGCAGGGTCAGAGCATTATCAATTCTCAGCATTGCCGTTTGGCTTATCTACTGCGCCCAGAGTATTCACGAAATGCCTGGCATCAGTAATTGCACATTGCAGACTCCAGGGGATACAAATATACCCTTACCTGGACGACTGCCTTGTACAAGCGGACAGCAAACAAGCCTTTATAAGAAACTTGGACTATGTCATACACTTACTACAGGCTTTGGGATACACAGTCAACATTCAAAAATCAAGACTACTGCCATCCCAACAAATAATTTTTCTAGGAGCCAAACTGGGCACCAACTCACAAATGGCTTTCCTCACAGAAGAAAAACAAGAACAATTACCAGATTACTTCAAAAGCCTAGCAAAGCTCACCCAGATGACTGCAAGGAAAATCCTGCAGGCTCTGGGTTTTATGACATCTTGCATTCTTCTGATTCCACTGGCAAGACTACACATAAGAAAACTACAATGGTACCTAAAAAGTTTATGGTCTCAACACAGCCACAACTTAGAAGAAATTATACCACTCATTCCAAGTCTTCAAAAGGAATTTTTGTGGTGGGCACAAGCAAGTCAATTAAACAAAGGCATGTCTTTCAACAACCCTCAAGCAAGTCAAACCATTACAACAGACGCCTCAGATCATGGATGGGGTGCGCACATGGAGGGCAGATGCGTGCAAGGGCAGTGGGCTCCCCGGGAAATGCATCTGCACATAAATCAAAAAGATGTTGGCAGTGATTCATGCAATCGAGGCCTTCGGAAAATTTCTTCAGCAAGGTCATCTGCTAATAAAGACAGACAACACCACTGTCATGTGGTACATAAACAAACAGGGAGGCACTCATTCTTACCTCCTCTGCAGACTAACAATGACTCTCTGGGGAAAAGGCCCTGAAACTGAACTTACAGTTGCAATCCCAGTTTGTTCCAGGCAAGGACAAATATTCTGGCGGACAGTCTAAGCAGAAACATTTTGGACCCGCACGAATGGATGCTGCATCCAGACATTTTTTCACAAATGACTCATGCATGGGGAAGGCCGGACATAGCTCTCTTTGCCTCTCACCTCAGTCATCATCTGGAGAAGTTCTGTTCGAGGACACACCATCCTCAAGCCTGGAGAATGGATGCTCTCTCCTTGAGCTGGAATTCTCTGACAATCTATGCATTCCCACCTCTACCATTAATGACCAAGGTGTTACTGAAGATCAAAGCAGAACAACCGAAAGGTATTTTGATAGCTCCAGACTGGCCAAGGCAGCACTCGTATCAATTACTAAGGAGTATATCTCGCACCAAGCCGTGGCCCCTGCCTCAATGGCCTCTGCTTCTAACTCAGCACAAATACAGAACTGTTCTTCCCAACCTGCAAACGTTGCAGCTGACAGCTTGGAGGGTCCCATGACTTCTACCCATATCTCTCTATCCAAAAAAGTGCAAGAGATCTTACTGGAAGCACGCAGACCTTCCACCAGAAAAACTTATTCAGCCAAATGGAAGAGTTTCATCACCTGGAATGCCAACAAAGGTCAGGATGCATCAGTAATAAGCATGCCTCAGATACTAGAATACTTGGCAGAAATGCTTCATAGTGGCCTTTCATATTCTTCCATAAAAATACACGCTTCAGCAATCTCAGCAAAATACAACTGTGATCCACCTGTGTTTTCACATCCTTTGCTAAGACAGTTTCTAAGAGGGATAAATAATATCATACCTCCCAGGAAATCACCAGTGCCTGCATGGGACCTCAACTTCGTCTTGGAAAAATTAACTCTTCCTCCTTTTGAGCCAGCAGCATCTTCAGAAATGCAATTTCTCACCTGGAAAACAGTTTTCCTGTTGGCAATTACCTCAGCAAGAAGAGTCTCGGAGATACAGGCCCTCATGGCAGTACCTCCATTCCTTATTTTTCATCAAGACAGAGTTTCTTTAAGAACCAATCCTTCATTCATGCCAAAAGTGATATCCAGGGTGTCTCTAAATCAAGCAATTCACCTGCCTACTTTCTTCCCCAATCCTCAAAATAAAGGAGAAAAGCTGCTGCACACTTTGGACGTACACAGACAATTACGTTACTACTTGGACAGAAGAAAGGCCAACAGAAAGTCTGACCAACTATTTGTAGCTTACGCTGCTGGAGTGCAAGGAAAGGCATTTTCCAAACAAACAATTTCAAAATGGATTGGACACTGCATCAGATTCTGTTACTCTTTCCATGGATAAGGTTTGCCAGCCAATATCAGGCCACACTCCACCAGAGCTATAGCCACCTCCACAGCCTTTCTAAGAGGGGTGGCTACAAAGGACATTCTAGAAGCTGCTACATGGAGCTCCGTGCATACATTTTCCAAACACTACAACCTGCCTTTATACTCCAGATCCCGAGCAGGCTTTGCTTCGGCAGTCCTGCAGGGCATTTTAGCTACACCATCTTTTTCTTAGATCCTACCACCCCCAGCTTGGCTATGGTATTCAACCCATATGTCAGGACTGCAGTTGTATTCTTGAAGGACATAGTACAGTTTTGTACCTACCATAAATGTAGATGTCTGATAGATATGCAACTGCAGTCAGGTTTACCCTCCCTCCTACCCCTCTGTAATTTACTTTTTTGGGTCCACTACCCCTTTTCCAACTTAGCTGGGGATTGCTTTTATGGTGTATCTGTTTATTACTATTGTGCATGTCTGGAATTTTATCCATTCTCTAAATTTAGCCTTCTTTGGAGGGCACCTGGCATCTGGGGCAAGAAACACTGAAGAAGATGGCGTCGGCTGATGCTTTTATACCCCAGCCGCTCTGACGTCGGGGAAGAGGCGACAGCTGACGCCGGACCCAGACTTTGGAATCCGGCCGACCAAGGGGCTGCCTGAGGCAGGACAACCCATATGTCAGGACTGCAGTTGCATATCTATCGGACATCTACATTTATGGTAGGTACAAAACTGTACTATGCCACTTTTATAGCCAGTGTCGGTTTACAGCCTTGACCATCAACATGGCACGTAGCCCTGCTCCTTAGACTTTGGTAAACTGCCCAGATGTCTGGTGCTGCAGGCAGCAACTTCCCCACAGTTATGAATACTGCAACATAAAAGAGGAGGATATATAGGGTTATGGTAAATTCTTACACAACTTTTCTTTGTATTTAGGACTCTGGTGCAGTGAAGTTAATGACATGTCCTACTAACACTTTGGGAGTGTTTATCAGATGTTTCCAAAAAATGTGTGCATACAACAGTGAGTGCACTCCCTTGATCCTTGAATCATTTGGGTCAGGAAATGTTTGAGATCTTGTTAACACCAGTCACCCTGAAGGAAGTGCAAGATGCCAGGAAAGGATAGTATTCCTGAAGAAGTGTGTAAATGGTAGGGGCATGATTTTATAAATGATCTGTAGTAGTTTACTTCATTTGTTTTTCAACCTGTGGGTTACAGATCTGTATCGGATCCAAGCCGGCAACTTTTACTAGCATCAGCTCCGAGCTCCAAACTCCTCCCCTTACCGATAATACACCTCCACTGCCTTCCATCTCCAGATTTCTTTTGCCGCAAATTGCTTCTGCATCATGTCTTCTGAGCTCCAACTAGTCAGTGGGTTTAAAACCTTTCTTGAGTAAATAATTTTTCTAAATTTGCCTCTCTGATAGTATAGGTCCCCTTTCAACTCCCCTCGCTTGGTGCGTTGAGTGTTAGTGTTTTTAAGTTTGTTCTGTGGTGTAGGTAGTAGCTTCCCCTCCCTCCCTCAGTGTTTTTCTGTAGTCGAGTATGGTGAGTTGGTGTGTGTGTGTGTTATTTAGAAAGAACCTGTTTTTTTATTAAGGTTAGTTTTCTGAAATATAGTATGGCTGAAAAGCTTGTTTTTAAGCACTGCATGGAGTGTTGGACATAAGTTATCTCCAGCGGGTGGCCACACACACTGTTTTGTGCTTGGCCCACCTAAATGTGGACAGTAGCAGTTGTGTGGGCTTCAACTTAAGGATAGGAAAGCCAAGTTGGCCCTCAAAGGGCTTCTTCCTCCTTCAGACTGTTTCCTCGTCTCCATTCACAGCGACTGCTGTGGCCACCTCTCCCTCCTCTCTTCCTCTGGGTTCTCCTCCCTCCCAGGCTGAGACTCAGTCTCCTGTACCAAAGCCTGTGGTAGCGGAGCAGAAAAGAGGTAGAGAGAGGGTCCACCTGCTCCTTTTCAGACATGAACCTGGATAAGATGATGAGGAGATTTATCCATACACGGATCCAAATGGGGGTCTTTCCAGCCCCCCTCCTTCTGGAGGGGGGAGCTCGCTTCCTTTCTTTCAACCCAAATCTCCTTCTCCGATTTGACCTTTGGGTTCGAAGTACTTGGATCCGAGGTTGGCTTTGGTCAGGGCATCAGCGCTGACTGTACTTACTTCCTCGATGCCAACAGCTGCCTGGAGTGTTTCGGATCCGACCAGCTCTGATCTGAGCTACTCTCGGAGCCAGAGCTTGGGTGTCAGATCTAAGGGAGTGGAGCTTTTTTCATCGGCTCCTACTTTGTCGGGCCAGGTTCCCTCCCTCGGAGCTCCATCCACCTCGGGCCCAGCTCCGATTCTCTCATTGAACCTGGGGCATCCAGCCTCCTTATTGGTTTCTCTGGAGGTGTGCTCTCCTTTGGCGTTCAACATGGTAGAAAGAGCTCTCTCCGGATTGAGATCCCATGACCGCCCCCTCTGACTCCTCCCAGACCCCCTTGGCTCAGTCTATGGTCCCCATCGTTTTACCAGAGGGACAGCCCGTGCTCGAAGAGCCCCAGACGCCCTCCTCCCCCCGAGGAACAACTGGTTTGTGAACACCTCCCGCAGAGCTCCACCGGAGAGGTGCCTCGCAAACATATGTACAAGAGGAGGCACTTGGACACCCCCGAGTTCCTCACCGAGGACACGGACTTGGATGATGGAGGGTTCCTCTAGGTCAACTCCCAAGGATGTCTCCTTTGGAGACTTTATGGAGATCCTGTGCCAGCGGGGAGGGTGGTTTGCCCCCAAACGATCTTCTGATTTGTCTGTGTTCCTGGAGGCTTTCGGTATGGGTCCGTCTACATCCTGGGTGTCCCCTCCTGTGGATCCTTTGGTGGATCTGGTCACCTCGCGGGCATGGAAGGAACCGGACAGCATGGAATCTGTCCCAAAAAGACCTGACAAAATCCTAAGCTCCCCCATAGATAGGCCCGCTTGGGATAAGGGCTCTCCCATAGACGCCATGGTGGTAGCAGCATCCACTAAGAAGGAACTTGCTCAGGCGAGTTCCTTGGTCCATCCTGACCGAGAGTCGCGGATGATGGACCACCTAGGGAAGCAGGTGTTCGCTTCAGCTACCTTTTCGATTAAGGCACTGAACTACTTGGCCCATGTCATGAGACTCCAACGAGACCTGGTAAAGGAGCTGGCAGAGTCTCCCTCCAAGTCCATGTAGCAGGAGGACAAGGCTTCGTTCTCCATGAGGATGACCACTTTAAAAGCAGTATCTAACACATCTATGTGACTCCTCCCCCATGCTATGGAAGGGAGCTGCTAGGGTAGCTGGGTCCGGCATGTCCATGAGGCGTAACGCCTGGCTCAGGTTATGTCAATTTTCCAAACCCTTCAGGGCGTCGTTTGCCAGTGCCCCTTATAACGGCTCTACACTGTTCGGTAAGACCATCAAGGAAACATTAGCCCAGAGTGTTAAGGCCGGGAAGACACTGTCTGCCATCGGGATCTGCTTCTCTAACTCTCAAAGGTCCTTTTCCTGGAACCAGAGTGGGCAAAAGAAGATGAGGTTCCAGAAGTCACAATATTCCCAGGACACTCCGGACTCCTCTTCTCCCAGAGGTAGAGGGGGACAGAATGGACACCGGCCCAGAGGCAGAGGGGGGTCTGCTGAACTTCGAGTTTCGAGAACCTTTCTCAGACCCAGGCAGCAGCCCTGAAGGGTTGCCCGACTGCTGTACTCTGGAGGCAGTCCGGGGGACAATTGTCCTTTCACCCAGCGGCATGGGAGTTCATGACAGCGGACCGCTGGGTGCTTCAAATCATATCCAGAGGATACTCTAGCCCCGTTGTGGGTTCCACCATATCTCCTAGATACTTCCTGGACGTATCACCCACACAAAGGGAAGGCAGCAGCACAGGAAATTTCCATGCTGCTAGAAAAACGTGCCATCAAAACTTTCCCCCCAGATCTGTCCAGATTGGGCTTCTACTCCACGTTCTTTTTGGTGCCAAAGAAAACAGAGGACTTGAGGCCCATTCTGTACCGCTCTACCCTGAACCTATCAGTTGCCAAAGAGAAGTTCCGGATGGTCCCGTTAGTCCATCATACCTTACCTGCAAGAGAGCGACTGGATGTGCTCGTTAGATCTCCAGGATGCTTACTATCCCATAAAAATGCACAGAAGCTCCAGGAGGTTCCTCCGCTACGACCTTCTGCAGATGGATTCACCCAGTCCTTCAGCTATTCCTGCTGTTACCTGCTTTTTTTGGTTTCTTTCATTTCTGCTTCCAAGGCCCCAGCCTTCTGCTCCTAAGAAGGCTGACCAATTTTATAAGGTCCCTGAGGACTATGTACATTCCTGTTTACATGTCCTTCAGCTGATCCATTGGTGATTTCATTGGCTTCAGACAAACCATCCAGGACGTTCTTCGTGTTTCACTGTTGCAGTCATTACATTTGGGTTATCTGCTTGCAGTAGCTCTCAGTCGGCCTAATTAACAAAGTCTTGCGTCCTGCGTCAGTTGCTTTCTCTTCTTCCATGAATTCAGGTCGTCAGGGGTATAAAACATGCAGCCAACGCCATTACATCAGTCTTTTTTGTTGTGCGGTGCCCGAAGCCGAAGCAGTTCGCAAGTGCTGGTCGGCCAACTCCTGAAATTTTTGTTTTGGAGTTTCAGAACCGAAGTCTTCAACTAAAGCTAAGTACCCCGTTGGGATAACTTTTTCTTGCTCCTTACCGATGTCAGTACAAGTTAATAATTACATTTCTTGTGGAAAGCAAATGCCTCACAAAGATTTTCATTCGTACTGTATTCTTTACCTAGGCCCTGACCACAGCATACCTTGCTGTCGGTTTTGTGCTTTATTTAATCAACGCACTGTCCATCGTCTCTATATTTTCACCTCTAAATATTTTGGTTCTCTGTTCAATTATCCAGAAATGGTGTCGATAAGCCATCCGACTACCAAATTCAGAAAAAATGCAAAGATAAAGACAGAGACAGGCTGCCTAGGTCCAAAGCTGCCGACGACGCTTCTCCTAAGCCAGTCATCAGTTCGCCAGTACTCTGGTGCTTTTGCAGCCCCTGATTCCAGTACTTTTGATTTGCAGGCCTCTACTGAGACCCATTTGGAGTCCAGTATGCTGTGAGATGCTTCAACTGTGGAAACTGCGGGCGTCTCTACCTTGGATGGGTCCGGAGCCGCTGTGCAGGCACCATCTTCCGAGGGTGTATTCAGGCCTATGGGCTTGCATATTAAACTGACGCCTCCTTTAAGGCCTAAACCTCGAACCATGCCTAGAAAACCAACGCCCAGGCTGCATGCTCAGGCTTCTATGCCTAAAAAACAAATGATAAGAATGGCTGAAGATCTTATAACTTTAATTAGGGGAAACCATCCACCCTCTTCTAAGAGACCTAGCACTGAAATTGTTTGAATCTTCTGACCAGGATTCTGATTCTTCTGATTATCTGGATTTTCCCTTATCCACTTATGAGGATTCTGATGCAGAGGACTCTATTCCCTGTGCTTCCTCTCCAGAGGATTTTTCTTTTGGTGAAACCTTGCACACACTCTAAGGGAGCATTTCCACTGGGAAAGCCAGGATTTTTCTGATTCGAAAAAGTGGCTTAGGGATTTCTTACTGCTGCCTCAGCATAGGCCTTTAGCTATACCTCCTGTACTAGACATTGTTGATGCCTTTTTGGAATCTAGTTTAGCCCCTGATTCTTTGCCTCCTGCTCCCAGAAAACCTGACAGATATTACAGGGTTCCTGATTCTCACAAGTTCCTTTTTAAAAATCCTATTGCGGATCCAGAGACTATTTCACAGGGACCCGGGGGCATTAAGGCCTCTACGGACAAAAACCCTACCCCGTCTGATAGATAGTGATTCCATGACGCTGGATAGATGGGGTAAGAAGGTTTACACTTCTGCAACCTTGGCCATTAGGGCCTTAAACAGTCAGTTTCATATGTTAAAGTATCAACAATATATTATTAGATTGCTTAAACAGAAAATGATGATTCCTGACTGTGCTGAAAATAAGGAATTTCAGGATTTAATAGTATGCTGAGCAGTTTGGAAGGCATACTTTGCAATATGCGTTTGATTCTTTAGAGGCCTCTTGCAGGCTGCTGTCACTGGGTCTGTACTCAGAAGGCATGCTTGGCTTAAGGAGCAATCTTTGCCTGATCTTGTTAAAGCTAAACTGTTGGATGCTCCCTTAAATCAGGACCACCTGTTTAGCAACAAGGCTGTGGAAGTTGTTAAAAAGATGGAAGATAAAGCTAAATGTATGCAAACTTTTAAAGATTTCTTACAAGTTCAGCCTCCAAGATTTAGTAGGCATTGGCCCTCTAAGAAGTGGTCTTTTCCGCCTCCTTCCAGGCCTTCTCAATCCAAACCCAGACAGCAGAAATCCCAGGTTTCAGTCCTAGGGCACGCACAAGAATAAGCAGTGGGGGCTTCCGCTTCCAAATCTGGGAGTAGTAAGACTCCCTCCTATGGAAAACTGTCTCAATGACTTGATTTTAAAACTTCCAAGCACTTCTCAACTAAATGCTTTTTAGGGGAAAAGATTGGTCTGCAGGCCAAAAACTGGGAATTCATTACCTAGGACAAATGGGTTTTAAATATAGTGTCCCAAGGATACAGAATTAATTTCCACACATTACCAACACCAACAGGTTGGCCAGCTCTACCCCCAAATCAGTGGGCAGAGGCTCAAAAGCAAATTCTCTCTCTTTTAAACATAAAGGTTATTCAAACTGTACCAGAAGAGGAAAAAGGACAAGGTTTCTACTCAAGACTTTTCCTGGTACCCAGAAAAGACAATTCATGGCGTCTTATTTTGGACCGGTCTACTCTAAACACCTTTTTGGTGATTCCAAAATTCAAGATGCTGAAGCTACACCAGTTACTTCCTATGCTAGGAAAAGATGCCAGGATGGTAACACTCGATTTAAAGGAAGCCTACCTGCACATTCCAATCAGGGAATCTTGCAGAAGATTCCTATGCTTCAAAGCAGGCTACAACCACTACCAGTTCTCTGCACTGCTCTTTGGCTTATCTACTGCGCCCAGGGTATTCACAAAGTGCCTAGCCCCATTCATCGCATTTTGCAGGCAAAGAAATATTCAAATATACCTATACCTGGACAATTGTTTAATTCAGGCAGAAAGCCAGGACATACCTTTTGAATCATCTGACCTTTTTACAAAGGGTGCTAACTTGCCTGGGGTACACCATAAACGAAAATAAATCACATCTGGTACCCTGTCAACAAATCATATTCCTGGGAGCAAGCTTGAGTACAACTTCCCAGATGGCTTTCCTCACTCCAGAGAAACAAATTTATTTGACAACCTGCTTCAAACAAGTGGCCACAAAACCCCTACTATATCTGCAAGGAAATACTACAAGCCGTGGGGGTTCATGGCCTCCTGCATTCTTTTAATTCCATATGCAAGACTGCATATGAGGAAACTACAATGGTGTCTAAAAAGCTTATGGTGTCAACATTCTCGGGATCTAGAAGGAATGATTCCTATCATACCTTGCCTACGCCTAGAGTTTCTTTGCTGGGCGGAGGCCTGCCATCAAAACAAGGGACTACCATTCACGCCACTCCCTGCCACCCAAACCCTAACAGATGCATCAGATTATGCATGGAGGCTCACCTGGCAGGTAAGTGCATTCGGAGCAAATGGAACCCAAGTGAAATGCACTTTCATATCGGTCAAAAACAAATGTTAGCAGTACAGAATGCTCTGACAGCCTTCAAGGACCACATTCTTCCAGGACAATTAATGGTAAAGACGGACAACACCACTTTTATGTGGTACTTAAGCAAGGGGATACACATTCTTACCCCCTATGCAGACTAGTCATGGCATTGTGGAACACAGCCCTGAGCTACCAAGTGCATCTACAAGCTCAATTCCTGCCAGGAAATCTAAATACACTGGCAGACGAACTAAGCAGAAACCTCATGTACCCACACGAGTGGAAGATGGAACCAAGGATTTTCAACATGTTGACAAGAAAATGGGGGAGCCCAGATATAGACCTGTTTGCCCCCCCCAAACTATCAATTGGACAAATTTTGCACAAGGACTCCCCACAAACAAGCTTGCCTTTCCTCCTCTGTTCTCCAAAGTGCTACTAAAGATCAAACGAGACAAAACAAGGACGATTTTGATTGCACCAGACTGGCCACGCCAGCACTGGGTACCCCCTCTTGCGCAGTGTGTCACTGTTGGCCCCATGGCACCTGCCTCAGACACTTACCTTATTGTCTCAGCAAGAGAACCAGATTCTGCACCCTCAGCTTCATACACTTAACCTAGCAGCCTGGCTAATTACCTAATCTCTCCTTTATCATCCCTCAGTAAACCAGTGATGGATATCATTTTAGAGGCAAGGAGGCCTAGTACTAGAAAATCTTATGGTGAAAAATGGAAAAGATTCTGTGCCTGGAACCAATCTCAAGGGATGAGCACAGCAGTGCCCAATTTACCTCAGATTTTACAATACATAACTGAGATGCTTTACAAGGGCCTGTCTTTTTCCTCCATCAAACTTCATGCCTCAGCCATTTCAGTCCATTATAACACAGAACCTCCCCTCTTCTCTCTTCCACTGCTTAAGCAGTTCCTCAGAGGGGCCATAATTCTACGACCACCCAGGAGAGCCCAAACTCCAGCTTGGTACCTTAACTTTGTATTGGAAAAGCTCACTCTTCCTCCTTTCGAGTCAGCTGCCACTGTGGGTTTAAAATTCCTCTCTTGGAAAACAGCTTTCCTTTTAGCAATCACTTCAGCAAGAAGGGTATCTGAATTACCAACCCTCATGGCAGTGGAGCCTTTCATCATCTTTCATGCGGACAGGGTGTCCCTCAGGACCAATCCCTCCTTCATGCCCAAGGTGGTATCCAGTGTGGCCCTTAATCAGTCCATTCATTTGCCAACCTTCTTTCCTAACCCACAGAACCAAGGGGAACGTATACTGCACTCCTTAGACGTGCACAGACAACTTAGATTCTACTTGGACAGGACTAAACCTCAGTGGAAATCTGATCAACTACTGGTGGCATTTGCTGCAGGGGCAGAGGGGAAGGCTATTTCAAAGCAAACCATTTCCAAATGGATAGGCCATTGCGTTCATTTCTGCTACAAGCACCGTGGAAAACCTATCCCACAGGGGTCAGACCCCATTCAACCAGGGCTGCATCTACCTCTACAGCCTTCCTCAGAGGCATCCCTACCAAGGGACATCCTAGAAGCTGCTACCTGGAGTTCAGTACATTATTTCACCAAGCATTACCATCTGCCAATTTTTTCTAAATCCAGAGCTGGCTTTGCCACTGCAGTCCCATCCTTAGCTTTGGGAATCTACCCAAATATGACGACTGCAACAGTGAAGCATGAAGAACATAGTACAGTTTTGTACACATGCCATAAATTTAAATGTTCGAGTGTATTCACTGTTGCAGTCCTGGTTACCCTCCCTCCAGCCCCCTTTCTTCTTTTGGCTATGACTCTACCCTACTTCACTTGCTCAAAAGATTTTTGGTGTATTTGCTTTTTTGTTGGAGGTAATACCTTGTTTATTATAGATTTAATTGCTTCCCATTAGGGGGGCACCTGACATCTGGGGCAAGAAAAACTGATATAATGGCGTCGGCTGCATGTTTATATCCCTGGCGACCTGAAGTCATGGAAGAAGGGACAGCAATTGATGCAGGACCCAAGATTTTATTAATTAGGCCGATTGAGGGCTACTGCAAGCAGATAACCCAAATATGATGACTGCAACAATGAATACACTTAATGCTAAGTGTACACAGCTCTACTTTACTGCTTTCAGCCTCTCTCCTTCCTTCAGATAAGGACTGCAGTAACCTGGAAAGACTAGGCAAGAAAGTGTACACTTCAGCTGCCTTCGCACTGAAAGTTATTAATTGTCAGACACACATGACCAAATTTGCCTTGGACCTCCTCTCCCAACTCTGCTAGGTCATTTCAGATTTACCTAACTTGGATAATAAGACTTTGACAGCATCCTTGCTGGGAGCTTTCTCACAGGTAATCCGCCACTCCATCAAATGCACAGCTATGATGTTGCAGAGACTTTTGCCAGGATAGCTGCTTATGGCTCGGTCTTAAGGAGAGTCTCCTGGTTAAGACTCCAGCCATTACCAAAGGATATTAAAACCAAGCTTGTGGATGCTATTTGGACAATTCAGCTTTATTTGGTCCTGCAGCAGCTAGTTTATTTAAATATTTGCAGGGAAAGGAGATGGAGGAATTAAAACACATTTTCTGATTCTCCAGTGCCTAAATTCCAGAGAAATTACCCAGCAAAGACTGGCTTTGTATGTAGGAAGTTCCTCAAGTCCAAAAATGAAGAGGTTTCTACTCCAGAATGTTCCTAGTGCCCAGAAAGGATGGACCTTGGAGGCCTATCTTAGATCCGTCTCATCTCAACATCTTCCTGAAGGTGCTCTCCTTGTGTATGTTAACTCTTCAAATCTTGTTCCCTCTAATTCTACCAAAAGCCTTCTTAGCCTCCATGGATGTCAAACATGTGTCTACATATTCCCGTACATCACAACTGCAGAAAGTTTTACGTTTCTCTGTGGCTTTCTGGCATTTTCAGTTCTCTGCCTTGCCCTTTGGACTTTCCACCATATCGAGGGTGTTTACAAATTGCCTAGCTCTTGTGATTGCCTCTTGCAGGCGTCAGGGCACCCATGTTTTCCCCTACCTAGACAATCTCCTTTTTATGGCAGCTTCCCCAGAGATCCTAGAGAAAAACATTTTTTGTCATTTGTCATTTGCAATACCTGGGATTCACCATAAACTACAAAAATCCATTCTGTGCCCCTCTCAGAATCACATCTTCCTGGAGTGCAGGATTCAGACAAACCTCATGAGTATCTCTCCCCCTCCTCAAAAGGCACTGTACCTGAAGTCGTATTTCAGAAACCTTTTGCTCATTCACCACATTTCAGCCAGGAAGTTCCTTAAGGTTTTGGGTTTCATAGTATCCACTATCCCAATGCCCCCTCTCACAAAACTTCACATGAGGAAATTCCAGTGGTTGCATAGTCTGTTTGGATGCAGCATTCGTATCCTGTAAAATTTCCAATTCCTTTCATCCCCTGTCTGAAGAGGGACTTGAACAGTGGATCCAACAAGTGTCTCTCAACCCAGGACTCCCTTTGTACCCCCTGTCTTCCAGTTCAAAAGCATTCACAGACACTTCAGATGTGAGATGGGGGTAGTATTCAGAAACTTGAAAGCTCAAGGGATATGCTTCCCCTGTCAACAAAGGGAACACATCATTGCAAAAAAGATGAGGGCACTGCTACTAGCCATTCATGCCTTCCATCCTCTTTCTTCAAGGACCTGTAAAAGTGTTCACAGGCAGTATGGTGCTTCTCTGGTATTTGAACAAGCAGGGTGGCACTAAATCCTACCTGTTATGCAGGCTGGCACTCCAGGTTTGGGGAGGGGGGGGTGGCAGTCAAATACAAGGTGACGCTGCAGGCAGTGTACAATCCCATCCAACCAAAATTGCGTGGAAGACACCTTGAGGATTTCCTTAACACATTCCTGTGAATGGATGTTTAAAAGGAATCTGTTTCTAGACATTGAGAAATACTCCACTGGTGGACAATCGGATCTTTCTGCCTCCCCCATGAGCAGCCAACTTCCACACTTTTCTGCCAGAGTCCCTCACCCTCAGGTCTGAAAGTTGGACATGTCATCCTCTTGGAAGGGTATGATCTGAAGTAGTTAACTTAATTTCATCAGCAACCTGTGGGTATCTGATCAGACCCGGATCCGAGCCAGCAGCTTTCCAAGCTAGAGATCCGAGCTCTAAGCTCCTCCCTTTTACCCATAACACCCTGCTACCTCCCTCCAGTCCCCAGATCTCATTTGCCGCGGCTTCTTGAAGCACGAGTGATGAGCTCCTGGCGGTTTTGAGAGTGGTTTCATAGGGTTTTTTTTACTCTGTTTTTTCTCAGAAAATTGTGTGTGTGTGTATTAATCGACCCTTAGTTTATTTAGCTTAAATTGTTTTAGTAGTTAGTCTTAACCTTTCCCTTCCCCTTATCTATGTGTGAGGGTGTGTGTGCGTTGTCATGGCCGAAGGCCCTAAGGCCGTATTTTCTAAATGCTCTGAGTGTGGCCATAAGCTGTCCCCAGCTGATGGCCACACTCAGTGCGTTATTTGCCTGGGGGTGGCTCATTTATCATCATGCTGCCAGATCTGTGCCGCCTTCAACCCCCGGGTTTTGAAGGACAGGAGGACCAAGTTAATCCTTGCGGGCCTTTTGCCCTCGGATTCTGCTTCTTCCTCCTCTCACTCAGTGGCACCAGCCGTGGCTGTTAAGCCTACTGTTCCTGCTCCCCTGGCCGGGACTCAAACTCCCACTGTGTCCCAGGGAGAGAGGGACGCCAGTAAGAAAGATAGACATAGAGAGAAGAAAAGAGACAGGGAGAGGCATAGGAGCCATAAGCGGCAGGCCGATTGTGCCCCCTCGGCCCCGCCGGCTAAGTAGCTCCTTTCTCCCTTGAAGGTCTCCGGGTCTTCCCCCTCTCAGCTCCGTTCTCCATGTTTCTCTCCAGAGCCGGATGAGGAGACCCTGTCACCTTCAAGGCCGTTGAGGCGGCCTTCCCGGCCAGCCTCGGCAGCTTCTAGATCAACGAGGAGCCTTTTGGACGCGGACATGGACCCGATGATGAGTCGCTTCCTCCAGGCCCAGATGCAGATGGGAGTGCTCTTGGCCCCAGTCAGGGGCTCGCCTTTCTTTGCCCCTATTGCTCATTCTCCGATCCATTATCAGGTTTCGGAGCCGGGGAGTCGGCGCCTATAGTAATCGCTACTTTGCCGGCTGTACCCTCAAGTTTGTCTGGTCTTTTTTCGGATCCGAGCTCTCGGGGCCATGAGCCGAGCCTTGGATCCGGAGGGGTGAGTGTGTCTTCGGCTGCGATGTAGTCAGAGCACACTTCTCTTTTGAGTCAGATCACTTTGGCTCCTGTGCCGATCTACACGTTTGATCCGAGTGGGCTGCTCTCGGATCCTAGGGAGAGCGGTTCACCTTCAGCCTTAGACGTCGTGGAGAGGGTCCTCTCGAGGGATTTGAGGCCCCAGGCTCGTGCTACAGATCCACCCACCATTTCCTTGCAGACAGGCATGTCTTCCATCATCCGGCCCCAGGGACAGCCTGCGTCTACGTCCCAGATGGTTCCCCTAGAGGAACAGGACCTGGTTGGTGTGAGCTCCTCTGACAACCCCCCCCCCCCCAAAGAGGCTCCTCACAAACGAAAGTGTAAAAGGAGGCACTTGGACTCCCCCGAGTCCTTCACGGAAGACACTGACTTGGAGGAAGGGGAAGGTTCCCCCAGGTCACCCCCCGAAGACATCTCCTTTGGAGACATCATGGAGATGCGCATTAGAGGGGGGTGGTCAGCCCAAAAACCTTCCTCGGATGAGTCTGTGTTTCTGAAGGTGTTTGACGCAGGCCCCATCTACCTCTTGGGTGTGTCCCCTCCGGCCAACCCCCTGGTAGATCTTATAACTACCAGGGCGGGAGAGGAGCCAGACACTGTAGAGCCGATCCCCAGGAGACTAGATAGAATCCTTAGTCCCCCGCCAGACAGGACAGCGTGGAGCAAAGGTTCCACAGTAGATGCCATGGTGGTGGTGGCTGCCACCAAGAAGGAACTGGCTCAGGATAGTTCCTCGGTACATCCCCCCGACAAGGAGTCTCGGCCGATAGACCGCATTGGAAAGCGGATGTTCGCTTCAGACACCTTCTCCGTAAGGGCGCTGAACTACTTGGCACACGCGATTCGCCTTCAGTGGGATCTAATCAAAGAGTACACTGGGTCACCCCCAGCGTCCATGTCGGCCGAGGACAAAAGAACCTTCTCTGCACGATTGGCCACTCTAAAGTCGGTATCCAACACTTCTATGCGGCTTCTCTCCCATGCCACGGAGGTAGCGGCTAGAGCCAGTGGAGCAGGCATCTCCTTAGTGTCATGCCTGGCTCCGTCTTGGCGATTTTGCAGAACCCTTCAAGGCATCCTTTGCAAACGCTCCCTTTGACGGTTCTACCTTGTTTGGCAAGACCGTCCGTGATACGCTACTCCAGAGCGAGAAAGATGGGTAGATGTGGTCTGCCATCAGAATCGGCTTCTCTGCTCCTCAAAGGTCCTTTTCCAGGAGCCAGAGAGGACAAAAGAAGATGTGGTTCCGGAAATCTCAACAATCCCGTTGCGCTCCGGACCCTTCGTCCTTCAGAGGCAGGGGAGGACAAGGCGGACGCCGGCCCAGAGGCAGAGGGGGGCCGTAGAATTTCAGGTCGAGGGAACCTTTTTCCGACTGACCCGTGCAGCAACCCTGAGGGGTTGCCCGACTGCTCCTCTCTGGAGGCAGTCGGGGGGGGCGTTTCTCGGAACACCTAGCACATTGAGAGTCCATCACAACAGATCGCTGAGTGCTCCGAATAATATCCAGAGGCTACTCTATTCCCTTTGTGAATCCTCCTCCTCAGTTGGGGCTTCTCCCCGATGTCCCACCCAATCAGAGGAAGGCGGCAGCTTTAGAGATAAAAGAGCTGCTAAGAAAAAAGAGCCATCCAGCGCATCCCCCCAGGCCAGTCCGGATCAGGCAATTACTCCAGGTTCTTTTTGGTGCCAAAAAGGATGGGGGACTTGAGGCCAATTCTCGACCTGTCTACATTGAACCTGTCCGTTGCCAAGGAGAAATTCCGAATGGTCACCATTCGATCTATTCTCCCCCTTCTGCAGGAGAACGACTGGATGTGCTCCATAGACCTCAAGGCTGCATACTATCACATTCTAATGAACAGGCGATCAAGGAGGTTTCTCTGCTTTTGGTTGGGGGCCAGTCATTATCAGTTCAGGGTCCTCCCTTTCGGCCTCACCACAGCCCCCAGGGTGTTCACCAAGGTCATGGCAGTTGTAGCGGCCCACCTGAGGCTTCAGGGAATACAGGTCTTTTCTTGCCTGGACGACTGGCTCCTTGCCGCTCCCACCAGGCATCTACTATGCTCAGCCAGGGATTATTTCATGCGTTTGGCCCATCAGTTAGGGATCAGTATAAATTACAAAAAATCATCCCTTCAGCCTGCCATTACATCAGTCTTTCTTGCCGTGTGGTGCCCAAAGCAGAAATAGTTTGCAAGTGCTGGTCGGCCGCTTCCTGAAATTTTAATTTTTGGAGTTTCAGACCTGAAGTCTTCTAAAAGATAAGTACCTCATTCTGGATCCTTTTGTCTTGCTCTAACCGATGTCAGAAAAAATTATTCATTGTCTTGCCTGTGGAAAGCAAATACTAAGCAGAGATTTTCATTCTTACTGCATCACCTGTTTAGGACCAGACCACAACGTCCCTCGCTGTTGGTTTTTTGCCTTGTTCAATGCCCGAATTATTCGTCTTGGGGCTATTTTTGTAGCTAAATTCTTTTGCACTCTATCTCCATACTCCAAAATGGCTTCGATAAGCCATCTGACTAACAATCTTCCGAAAAAATGTACGGATAAAGACAGAGACAGACCGCATAGGTCCAAAACTGCCGACGACACTACTGTTAAGCTAGTCGCCAGTCCGCCGGTACTCAGGTGCTTTCACAGCCCCCGATACCTGCTTCTACAGATTCGCAGGCCTCTACTGAGACCCATTCGGAGTCCGGTATGCCACTAGATGCTTTTTCGACTATGGCACCTTTGGATGTCTCTACTTTGGATTGGTCCGGAGCCGTTGTGCAGGCACCGGCGGCTTAAGGTGTATTCAGGCCTTCCGATTTTCATATTAAACCGATTTCATTTCAAACCAAAAATACCGAATTTCTCAGGCCTGATGTTCGCACTACGCCTAGGAAACCGACGACCAAAGCGCATTCTCAGGCCCACATGCCACAAAAATGCTTAGAACGGCTGAAGACCTCATTACTTTAATTAGGGGAAGTCAACCTTCCCCCTCAAAAAGACCAAGAACTGATTTTCCTTCTGATTCTTCAGATCAGGAGTCTGATAACTCTGATCCTTCTGATTACCAGGACATACCCTTATCTGCCTATGAGGATTCTGATGCAGAGGATTCCATTCTCTCTGCTTCCCCTCCTAAAGATTTTCTTTTGGTAAAACCCTGCATACCCTTGGAGAGCATTTCCGCTGGGAGTGTCAGGACTACTCTGTCCAAAAAGAGACTTTTAAACTTGCCTCAGCACAGGCCTCTAGCTATCCCTCCTGTTCTGGAAATTGTAGATGATGTCTTAGAATCCAGCCTTACCCCCGGATACTTTGTCTCCAGCTCCGAAGAAACCTTACCGGTACTAGAGTACCTGACTCCCACAAATTCCTCTTTGAGAATCCTACTGCGAATCCAGAGACCATTTCCCAGGGACCTAAATTTATTAATGCTACAACTGCCAAAAATCCTACCCCTTCGTACAGGGATTCTAGGGCTTTAGACAGATGGGGTAAGAAGGTATACACCTCTGCTACTCTTGCCATTAGGGCTTTAAATTGCCAGTTTCATATGTTAAAGTATCAGCAGCATATTATGGAGCTAATTAAACAGAAAATTATGTTGATTCCTGATTGTGCAGAACACACATTTACAAGAGTTAATGCATTCTGCTAATCAAGTTGGCGAACATACTTTGCAATGTGGGTTTGATGCCTTAGAAGCATCTTGCAGGGCTGCTGTCTCTGTTCTTAGAAGGCATGCTTGGCTTAAGGAACAAAACTTGCCAGATCAGGTCAAAGCAAAATTACTAGCTGCACCATTAAACCAAGAGTGTCTATTTGGCAATAAAGCAGAAGTCATACTCAGAAGGATGGAGGAGAAAGATAAAGCTATGCAAACTGTTAGATTTCTTACAAGTTCAGCCACCTGGATTCACTAGGCCTTGGGCTTATAAAAACTCGTCTTTTCCAGTCTCTTCCAGGCCTTCTCAGTCCAAACCCAGGGGCAGCAGACCATCAAGCCTTCAGTCTCAGGTTATGCACAGATCTAAGCAATGGAGTGCTCCCACGTCCAAAACAGGGAGTAGTAAGCCGCCGTTCTGTGGTAAAATTGCACAATGACTTATCCTTAACTCTTTCAAGCCTTGTTCAAGTACTTGCACCTTAGGTGGCAAACTTGCCCTGCATGCCAAAAATTGGGAGTACATTACTCAGGACAGATGGGTCTTAAACATTGTTTCACAGGGGATACAGATTCCACTTCCACTCACTCCCAACCCTAGGTAAATGGCCAGACCTCCCCCCAAACCAGTGGGCAGAGGCGCAAAAGCAAGCACATTCTCTTCTCAGTATCAAGGCTATTCAACCTGTCCCAGCAGAACAAAGGGGACAAGGCTTTTATTCAAGACTGTTTCTGGTACCCAGAAAAAAAAAAAAACTCTTGGCGTCCTATCCTGGATCTGTCTATTCTCAACACCTTTCTGGTGGTTCCAAAATTCAGAATGCTAACTCTCCAACAGCTGCTTTCCTATGCTAGCCAAGGACTTCTGGCTTGCAACCGTTGACTTAAAAGAAGTTATTTGCACATCCCCTTAAAGGAATCTTGCAGGAAATACCTACGCTTCAGAGCAGGCTCTATGCACTATCAGTTCTCTGCACTTCCCTTTACCTTATCGACTGCGCCCAGGGTATACACAAAGTGCCTAGCTCCAGCCATTGCATATTGCAGGCAGAGAAGAATTCAAATTTACCCATACTTGGATGATTGCCCAATTCAGGCGGACAGTCCAGAATTGTTACTACAGCACCTGGTATTTGTAGAGAGATTTCTAACTTCACTGGGTACACCATCAGTGAAAAGAAATCACAGCTGGTAACCAGCCAACAGATTGTATTCCTGGGAGCAAGCTTGAACACAGCTTCTTAGATTTCTCACTCCAGAGAAACAAACTTATTTGACAAACTGCTTCAATCTACTGGCCAACAAAACCCGACTATCTGCATCAAAAATACTGCAAGCCCTAGGGTTCATGGCCTCTTCCATTCTACTAATTCCATATGCAAGACTGCAATTGAGGAAACGTCAATGGTACATAAAAAGTCTCTGGTGTTAGCATTCTCAGGACATGGAAAGAATGATTCCTATCATTCCTTTCCTAAGGACAATGTTCCTTTGGTGGGCAGAGGCCTGCAATCACAAAATCTTTCA